>NC_091331.1:3718566-3868566 GCF_038502225.1 Cherax quadricarinatus
TGGAAGTTTTTGATCCAAGGAATTGAAGCTACTTATCTCATCCCTTTCCAGGATCAAACCTAAGTACCTCCCATTCCCCAGGCGATTCATGAACCCTATAGGTTTAGTGCGTTCCTGTGAATATAAGAACAATTATATATATATATATATATATATATATATATATACATCTTTATATATATATATATATATATATATATATATATATATGTTGAAAAAAAAAACATATATATATATATATATATATATATATATATATATGTATATATATATGTATATGTATATATATATATATATATATATATATATATATATATATATATATATATGTCGTGCCGAATATGTAAAACTGGTCAATTAGCAAGAACTCGTTTAAAATTAAGTCCTTTCTAAAATTTTCTCTTTTACGCTTAAAGATATATTTTTTTCATTAATGTTTATGTAAAAATTTATAATTATGCACCAAAAGGAACTTTGAAAACTTACCTAACCTTGTTATAACAAGAACAATTTATTTTAGCCGAACCCAACTAAATATATTTTAGATTTGTTTACAATAATTTAATACTAAACAAACACAGTGAAATATATTTTTTTCGTTAGGTTCAGAATGATTTTGGCGACATCATTGCATACACAAATTTTCACTTGTCCTATATGGCAAGATGAGCGTTGCTATGTAAGCCAAGATGGCAAGTTCTGCCTATTCGGCACGACATATATATATATATATATATATATATATATATATATATATATATATATATATATATATATATATATATATGTATATATATATATATATGTATATATATATGTATATATAAAATGGCACAACTGATGGAAACGTCGTCTCAAGTTCCTTCTCTTAAGTGTCGGTTATTTGTAGTTGTTCCAGCCACGGTATATGACAATTACCGTTTAACTTAGCTGCAATACAGCGAAACTCTTTGAAATCAGAATGGCAGCCACAAATGACAACGTTTCGCCTGGTTTACAAATATTTTACAAACTAGTGACTTGACCATAGATTGTAGAAATCTTTACCACATAGAGAACCTGACTATAGTTACTTTGCTCAGGATGTGTTTAAGTCACTAGAATTGATGTCGAGTGTGATCCTCACTTCTCTGGCTCCTCGGAATGTTACCCCTTAGAAGAGCGTCCAAGTTCAGTGGAACTCTCCGCTAAATAGGTCCCAGACGTTGTGTATGTGTGTGTCCATTTATCTAGTAAGTGTTCTTAACCATAGCACAGTTAGCCATTATAAAGATGGGTCGAGTCCACAGGATGAATGATCACTGCTGCTATTTAATATTACTCAGGACTGGCTACCCACAGAAGGTCATCATGCTGCCACCCTACAGCTTAATAATTTCCCGTCCCTGTATTTCCTGTGGCGATAAAGAATATAAACTCACATCACCGTGGCTCGAACAATTCACTTAAAAAAATACCTCATTTAACATTATAACGACGTTTCGGACCGTCCTGAACCATCTATAATTCACAGGAATTTGATAATAGTTCATCACGGACCGAAACGTCGTCACAAGGTTCCTCACCTTAGTGCGAAGTTTGGGTGAATCCTTTTGGTATTCTTCATGTTATGGACGGGATGTGGTTCTTGCGTCGGCTTGCGTGCGACCAGCAGTAACAGCCTGGATGATAAGGCCCTGATCCACCGCGAGGCCTGGTCACAGATTCGGCAGTGGGGGCGTTGATCCCCAAAACCCTGTCCATGTATACTCCAGGTATACTCCAGGTATACTCCAGGTATGCTCCAGGTACACTACAGATACACAAAAATAATCTGGATTTCAGACCTTGCACTCTGTCTCCTGTCAATTTAATCCTGTATTCTAATTCTAATGTATCTAACTAATAGCTAGACTTAATCACAAATAAAAGAGTAAACAAAAGCAACAAGACAACAATAACAACGACAACAATAACAAGAATAATATAAATAATTTCAGATACGGCAAGACGATATAACACAGTTACGAAATAAACAGCCAAGTCGTGGCAGCGCTCTGCTGCTGCGAGTATAGGTGGTGTTTTACCCGTCAGGAAACAAGCCCCGCAGACGCAGCAAACATGTGCGTGATAAGAGGCTGCAGGGAGGTGCACTATGGTGAAGGGAGTTACAAGGGACAGGTGGTATTTTCTTTGTCAAGAGAATTAGGAAAATTTCTCCTGACGGGGATCTTAATTACAGGACGACCCGCTTCCTGGAGCTTCTGGTCTCTTGACCCAGACCTCTCCCTACCACACGGTAAAAAGTTGTCTTTCTGTACGGTTTCATATATATATAGTGGAGGCAGGAACCATACATAGTTTTAAGACGAGGTTTGATAAAGCCCATGGAGCAGGGAGACAATGACCTAGTAGCGGTCAGTGAAGAGGCGGGGCCAGGAGCTGTGACTCGACCCCTGCAACCACAAATAGGTGAGTACACACACACACACACACACACACACACACACATATCATTGTTTCTTGATAATGTGAGTAGTCACGAAAGCGCTTGGAATTTCATTATTCTTTCACAGTGGTTATTTTGCATATTCTGAAATCACCTGTTTACTGCACACACACACACACACACACACACACACACACACACACACACATATATATATATATGTGTGTGTGTGTGTGTGTGTGTGTGTGTGTGTACTGACCTAGTTGTGGTTGCAGGGGTCGAATCACAGCTCCTAGCCCCGCCTCTTCACTGGCCGCTACTAGGTCACTCTTCCTGCTCCATGAGCTTTATCATACCTCTTCTCCTCTTCTTAAAGCTATGTATAGATCCTGCCTCCACTCCATCTCTTCCCAGTCTGTTCCACTTCCTGACAACTCTGTGACTAAAAAAATACTTCCTAACATCCCTGAGTCTTTAACTTCCAACTGTGACCCCTTGTTGCTGTGTCCCATCTCTGGAACATCCTGTCTCTGTCCACCTTGTCGAGTCCTCTCAGTATTTTATATGTCGTTATCATATCCCCCCTATCTCTCCTGTCTTTCAGTGTCATCAGGTCGATTTCCCTTTACCTCTCCTCGTAGGACATACCCTTTAGCTCCGGGACTGGTCTTGCACTTTCTCTAGTTTCATTACATGCTTGGCTAGGTGTGGGTTCGAAACTGATGCTGCATACTCCAATATTGGCCTAAAGTACATAGTGTACAGGGTTCTGAACGATTCCTATTAAGATGACTCACGAAATCGTAATGACACGATTGCAAACAAACCATACCCCGGCCGGGATTGAACCCGCGGTCACAGAGACCGCGGGTTCAATCCCGGCCGGGGTATGGTTTCCTTATTAAGATGTCGGAATGATATTCTTAAGGCGGTTCTTAAGTGCGGTTCTTAGGCGCTGTACGCTGCAGCAGTTATTTGGTTGATGTGCGCTTCAGATGTGCCTGGTGTTATACTCACCCCAAGATCTTTTTCCTTGAGTGAGGTTTGTAGTCTCTAGCCCCCTAGACTGTACTCCGTCTGCAGTCTTCTTTGCCCTTCCTCAATCTTCATGACTTTGCATTTGGTGGGGTTGAACTCAAGGAGCCCGTTGCTGGACCACGCCTGCAGCCTGTCCAGATCCCTTTGTAGTTCTGCCTGGTTCTCGTCCAATTGAATTCTCATCAACTTCACATCATCTGCTAACAGGGGCACTTCGGAGTCTATTCCTTCCGTCATGTCGTTCACAAATACCAGAAACAGCATCGGTCCTAAGACTGACCCCTGTGGAACCCCGCTCGTTACAGGTACCCACTCTGACACCCCGTCACGCACCGTGACTCGCTGTTGTCTTCCTAAGAGGTATTCACTGATCCATTGTAGTGCCTTCCCTGTTATCCCTCCTGCTGCTCCAGTTTTTGCACTAATCTCTTGTGTGGAACTGTGTCAAACGCCTTCTCACAGTCCAAGAAAATGCAGTCTACCCACCCCTCGTTCTCATGTCTAACTGTTGTCACCCAGACATAGAACTCCAATAGGTTTGTGACACAGGATTTCCCGTCCCTGAACCCGTGCTGGCTGTTTTTGATAAGCTCGTTCCTTTCTAGGTGCTCCACTCTTTTCCTGATAATCTTCTCCATGACTTTGCATACTATACATGTGTGTGTGTGTGTGTGTGCTCACCTATTTGTGGTTACAGAGGTCGATTCATAGCTCCTGGTCCCGCCTCTTCACTGGCCGTTATTAGGTCACTTTCTCCCTGCTCCATGAGCTTCATCAAACCTCGTCTTAAAACTAGGTATGATTCCTGCCTCCACCACGTCACTTTCCACACTATTCCACTTCTAACCTCCCGCAGGGCGGGAGGTAAGAAACTTGCGGACGGACTTGTCGGCAGGGAAGGGATGGAGGTAGGGCATCAGTGTTCTCTTGACTAATGACAGCTAGCGTGGAGCTGGATCATATCCAGCTCAGGTCACACGCCACAACAAACACCGGTGACATCTCTGCACCACCACGGCTAATGGGATTAATGGTGTTTGCAAAGCCACCCGCACTACAGCAATCTCCCCCCCCCCCACACACACACACATCTCATCATTAGCGCATCACTCCTGATTTCGTCTCCCTGTCCTCTGAGATTTAAGGCGAAATGACATCAGAAACCAAATCCCATTATTGTCTTGTCGTTGTTGTCGTTAATGAAGAGGGATGGATCATTGGCTTCACCAGTTCCCATGACTATATAATCAGCTCAGTTACAATTATGCAATCATGATATATCCCAAGAATAGCAACGAGCCCTTCCGATCCCTTCCTACTATAGCTAGGAATTTTAATAGCTCAGTTGAATCATGTCTTACAGTTCCCTCGCATCTAACAACTCTTCTGCTTCATAAGCAACAATCTTTAAAGTGAATTTCGTTTTATTTCTTCGAAAATGGAGCGTAAACACCGACAGCCACAACTTCCTCACTGTAATTATCACTAATGGAATTAATGCGGGATTAATGGTTTGAGTGTATTATAGCCTCTAGTCATGACATTACGTCCCCCAGTGCGCCTTGATTATTCTCAGTTGGTTACCTACAACACTATCTTAACTGTTGCAACCTGCAACAAGACATTGCTGCAACTTTAGTATTGTGTGACAACTTGCAGGTACAGTTGCATGGTGTGTTAAGGCTGAGACACTGTGGGAATAAGATATATATATACATATATATATATATATATATATATATATATATATATATATATATATATATATATATATATATATATATATATATATATGTAACAGTTAAAACATTCATTGAGGTAGATATTTCGCCCCTAGTGGCTTTATCAATCTTAATGTGACTGATAAAATCACCCGTGGCGAAATGTCTTCGTCAGTGTCTCAAGCGTGTACAAGTGTCCTACGCTCACATATTTTGTTACAGTTTACCTCTGCTTGAACCTGTTGCCTCTACATTCATTCCAAACCTAATCAGGAAAATTCTGTATTTTTTAAATATTCTATTGAATATATTAACATCTGTAAAAATCAATTAATGAATGATGGGTATATATTTTTTCTTCGCTATTCATTAATCTCTCACCAGCACACTAAACCTATAAGGCAGAAATGTCGAGAGAAACAGAAATTACTCGGGAAAATTAATAATTGAAGCCCCTTATGATTTTATGCCCAAGTTATCTATAGTAAACACTGAACAAGTGTCACTGGACATTCGACGCCAGAATAAAAAAAATTCAAAGGCTCTCTCCCTCTCCCCTGACTAATCTGCGGGCAGAAAGAAACTCAGGGATGCCATACCGTAACCTTAACATATCGAAATGTCCGCAAGAGGAAATACGAAATACACTCTTAATACCACATCTGGTGTTATTACTACCACACAGCTACACGGCCAACACCTTGCATCACACTCCTCTTTTTCTCGTTCTAGATGCGCTATGCAACACTAATCTATTGTATGGTATTAATTCCGAGATGTAGAGAGGCACGAGTCACATCTACTACAGTAATCTCCATGACTCTAATGCTCGATTAAAAATTATTTTATTAAAATAATTCCATTATTCAGCTGTGTCCTGGTCTTATGTTATTATCATTATTATTATTATTATTATTATTATTATTATTATTATTATTATTATTATTATTATTATTATTGCTGTTATTATTATTATTATTATTATTATTATTATTATTATTATTAGTAGTAGTAGTAGTAGTAGTAGTAGTAGTAGTAGTAGTAGTAGTAGTAGTAGTAGTAGTATTACTATTATTATTATTGCTATTATTATTATTATTATTATTATTATTATTATTATTATTATTATTATTATTATTATTATTATTATTATTATTATTATTATTATTATTATTATTATTACTGCTGTTGTTATTCGTGTATTGTTCCAGTTACGTTATTGAGCCTTTTTTCTATTCCTTAATGAAACATAGTGGTGGACCTACATTTTTGGGGCCCTGAAGCTTGAACTGTTATGGGGCCCCTTCACAACCAGCAACGGCTTGCCTACATAATACTTGAATAACCTCTTAATTTTTATTTTAAATATTATTAAGTATTAAATTACACTTTATTATTAATATTGTTATTTTTAAACAAAAAAACTTCTCATACAGTAGACCCAAAATTTTTAAGCAATGTAGACTAAAGTCTTTTCTGAGGGCCCCTCCGGGATTACGGGCCCTGAAGTGTTTCATTAGTTTCATAGCAGATCCCCTCCTGTAGAAGAAGACGAAACGGAGTGGAAAATGTTACTCGGAGTGAACTAAGGAATAGGAGAAGAACGTTTTCTGTGGGTACATCATAGCACCTCACGTGTCGTGGTGGCCACCACAGTGTGTTGACCGCTGCTGCGGTAGTCTCCTCTGGTTGCTGCTCCTGATTCTCGCCGTCACACAGTGAGTTCATTCTTTAAGAATGCCGTGGAGTTGGTCAGGTTTAAAGTTTATATATTGCACGTGGGTCATTATGTGTGTAATTCGCCTGTATTGTGAGTCTGAGTAAACTCTCTGAGTGAATATACACTGAGATATGTCGATCAAAAAGCAGCGTACTGCTTACTCACCGTCAGGAAGGAGCGTTTGTTGGGAGAAGTAGAAACAGGTGAGAATCACATATTAAATACACCGAGAGGTTGTTCATGAACTGGTATATAATACTGACAAGATGAAGAATTAGACACATGTGTAACATCTGGGTATCTTCTTCTTGTAGACGTTTCGCCACCCATCAATAAAATACAAGGATATAATGTGAAGAATGTAGAACTATATACAAAATATGTAATCAATCCCTCAGCCTTGAAGTTGGTGATAAGAACCGTAGTCTTGAAGAATCTGAAGCACAGGCATGTCTATGTCGCGGTTTGGTTCATAGTGTTTACTGTTGATTGCTTCAAAGTGTGTCGTTGTTTCCAACTGTGCTTGTCGTTGAACGTTGCAACGACGGGGAGGCTGGAGGCAGTGGAGACGTAGTGTTGGTGATCAGTCTGTAGTACTGTGAATGGCATCATTCAACAAGTAGAAAAAGTTAAGATGAATTGGTCCTAGAGAAAGAATGGAACAAGATAGATTGATAGTGTTTATAAATTTGAAGTGAATGGAAGGTGTAGGAAAAGTCTCTTAAGTACAGTTGAAAGCACTGTGCGAAAGAGGTTGTCAAAGCTAGGGACTCAAATAAAGCGTCAGATGTAATACTGGAGACAGTTTTGGAGAGTGGCATTGCTGTTGGAGTGTCAGCAAGGTAATATTTACGAAGTAGTTCAGGAAACACGCTTAGCTGGACTCGAGTTATTTAGGTAGAAATATAGTGTCTGTATTATGTAAGATGGGATGGCATGTTGCGGTTCAGTGAATCATTTGGGCTGTGATATCCGCACACTTGTGGAAATACAACAATGGAATAAGTAATGTTGGATGAACTCTGCATCTTTGAATGACTGACGTAATGGAAACCGGCAGAGGTGCTAAAAATTATTAATAATAATAATAATAATAATAATAATAATAATAATAATAATAATAATAATAATAATAATAATAATAATAATAATAATAATAAAAATAATAATAATAATAATAATAATAATAATAATAATAATTTATTTAGGGATACCATAAACTCCGAAGTCCTGAAAATTATTTTATTATCATTATTATTATTTTAATATCATTATTGTCACCCTTACTTCGAATACCTTTTATTATTATTATTTTCAAAGAAGCGTTAAATCCGTATGGGTCATACAGTGCCAATTAAAAATGGCTTCAGGGACGTGGAAATTAGATCAGTTTCAACCCTAAAACAACTAGTTCGCCAGCCAAGCTCAAGAGTCTTAAATTAGCAACTGTGCTCTCACAAGTTTATATTCAAATATTAGTAAACTTGTATGCACCCTAACACGGATATCAATTAGTATATTGGGATGTGGTGCATTTTTATACACACTCACGCCAGGGACCTGGAGCTGAGACTTGTCTCTCATACACTCTCATACACTCTCTCTCATAAACTCTCTCATACACTCTCATACACTCTCTCTCATAAACTCTCTCATACACTCTCATACACTCTCATACACTCTCATACACTCTCTCATACACTCTCATACACTCTCTCTCATAAACTCTCATACACTCTCTCATACACTCTTTCTCATACACTCTCATACACTCTCATACACTCTCCCATACACTCTCATACACTCTCTCTCATACACTCTCTCATTCACTCTCATACACTCTCATACACTCTCTCATACACTCTCTCATACACTCTCTCTCATACACTCTCATACACTCTCTCATACACTCTCTCATACACTCTCTCTCATACACTCTCTCATACACTCATACACTCTCTCATACACTCTCTCATACACTCTCTCTCATACACTCTCTCATACACTCTCATACACTCTCTCATACACTCTCATACACTCTCTCATACACTCTCTCATACACTCTCTCATACACTCTCATACACTCTCTCATACACTCTCATACACTCTCTCATACACTCTCTCATACACTCTCTCTCATACACTCTCATACACTCATACGCTCTCTCTCATACACTCTCTCTCATACACTCTCTCATACACTCTCTCTCATACACTCTCTCATACACTCTCATACACTCTCTCTCATACACTCTCTCATACACTCTCTCTCATACACTCTCTCATACATCTCTCTCTTACACTCTCTCTCATGCACTCTCTCATACACTCTGATACACTCTCTCATACACTCTCTCTCATACACTTTCATACACTCTCTCATACACTCTCTCATACACTCTCTCATACACTCATACACTCATACACTCTCATACACTCTCTCATACACACTCTCTCATACACTCTCTCCCATACACTCATACACTCTCTCTCTCGCACTCATACACTCTCTCTCATACACTCTCTTATACACTCTCTCTCATACACTCTCTCTCATACACTCTCATACACTCTCTCATACACTCTCATGCACTCTCTCATACACTCTCTCTCATACACTCTCATACACTCTCTCTCATACACTCTCATGCACTCTCTCATACACTCTCTCTCATACACTCTCATGCACTCTCTCATACACTCTCTCTCATACACTCTCTCATTCACTCTCATACACTCTCATACACTCTCTCATACACTCATACACTCTCTCTCATACACTCTCATACACACTCTCATACACTCTGATGCACTCTCTCATACACTCTCTCTCATACACTCTCATACACTCTCATACACTCTCTCATACACTCTCTCTCATACACTCTCATACACTCTCCCATACACTCTCATACACTCTCTCATACACTCTCTCATTCACTCTCATACACTCTCATACACTCTCTCATACACTCATACACTCTCATACACTCTCTCTCATACACTCTCTCTCATACACTCTCATACACTCTCTCATACACTCTCTCTCATACACTCTCATACACTCTCTCATACACTCTCTCTCATACACTCTCTCTCATACACACTCACACACACTCACACTCTCTCATACACACTCTCACATACACTCACACTCTCTCATACACACTCTCACATACACTCACACACTCTCACATACACTCACACTCTCTCATACACACTCTCACATACACTCACACTCTCTCATACACACTCTCACATACACTCACACTCTCTCATACACTCTCTCTCATACACTCTCTCTCATACACTCTCATACACTCTCTCTCATACACTCTCTCATACACTCATACACTCTCTCTCATACACTCTCTCATACACTATCTAATACACTCTCTCTCATACACTCTCATACACTCTCTCATACACTCTCTCTCATACACTCTCTCTCATACACTCATACACTCTCTCTCATACACTCTCTCATACACTCTCTCTCATACACTCTCTCTCATACACTCTCATACACTCTCTCATACACTCTCTCTCATACACTCATACACTCATTCACTCTCTCTCATACACTCTCTCATACACTCTCTCTCATACACTCTCATACACTCTCTCTCATACACTCTCTCTCTCATACACTCTCATACACTCTGATACACTCTCTCATACACTCTCTCTCATACACTCTCTCTCATACACTCTCTCTCATACACTCTCTCTCATACACTTTCATACACTCTCTCATACACTCTCTCTCATACACTCTCTCTCATACACTCTCTCTCATACACTCTCATACACTCTCTCATACACACTCTCTCATACACTCTCTCCCATACACTCATACACTCTCTCTCATGCACTCATATACTCTCTCTCATACACTCTCATACACTCTCTCGCATACACTCTCATACACTCTCTCATACACTCTCTTTCATACACTCATACACTCTCATACACTCTCTCATACACTCTCTCATACACTCTCTCATACACTCTCATACACTCTCTCTCATACACTCTCATACACTCTCTCATACACTCTCTCTCATACACTCTCTCTCATACACTCTCTCTCATACACTCTCTCTCATACACTCTCTCTCATACACTCTCATGCACTCTCTCATACACTTTCTCATACACTCTCATACACTCTCTCTCATACACTCTCATACACTCTCATACACACTCTCTCATACACTCTCTCTCATACACTCTCTCTCATACACTCTCATACACTCTCTCTCATACACTCTCATACACTCTCTCATACACTCTCATACACTCTCTCTCATACACACTCTCTCATACACTCTCTCTCATACACTCTCTCTCATACACTCTCATACACTCTCTCATACACTCTCTCTCATACACTCTCTCTCATACACTCTCATACACTCTCATACACACTCTCTCATACACACTCTCTCATACACACTCTCTCATACACTCTCTCTCATACACTCTCATACACTCTCTCTCATACACTCTCTCTCATACACTCTCTCTCATACACTCTCTCATACACTCTCTCATACACTCTCTCTCATACACTCTCTCATACACTCTGATACACTCTCTCATACACTCTCTCTCATACACTCTCTCATACACTCTCTCTCATACACTCTCTCATACACTTTCATACACTCTCTCATACACTCTCTCTCATACACTCTCTCTCATACACTCTCTCTCATACACTCTCATACACTCTCTCATACACACTCTCTCATACACTCTCTCCCATACACTCATACACTCTCTCTCATGCACTCATACACTCTCTCTCATACACTCTCTCATACACTATCTAATACACTCTCTCTCATACACTCTCATACACTCTCTCATACACTCTCATACACTCTCTCTCATACACTCATACACTCTCATACACTCTCATACACTCTCTCTCATACACTCTCTCTCATACACTCTCATACACTCTCTCATACACTCTCTCTCATACACTCTCTCATACACTCTCTCATACACTCATACACTCTCTCTCATACACTCTCTCATACACTATCTAATACACTCTCTCTCATACACTCTCTCATACACTCTCTCTCATACACTCTCTCTCATACACTCATACACTCTCATACACTCTCTCATACACTTTCTCATACACTCTCTCTCATACACTCTCATACACTCTCTCATACACTCTCTCTCATACACTCATACACTCTTTCTCATACACTCTCTCATACACTCTCTCTCATACACTCTCTCATACACTCTTTCTCATACACTCTCTCTCATACACTCTCTCTCATACACTCTCTCTCATACACTCTCTCTCATACACTCTCTCTCATACACTCTCATGCACTCTCTCATACACTTTCTCATACACTCTCATACACTCTCTCTCATACACTCTCATACACTCTCATACACACTCTCTCATACACTCTCTCTCATACACTCTCTCTCATACACTCTCATACACTCTCTCTCATACACTCTCATACACTCTCTCATACACTCTCATACACTCTCTCTCATACACACTCTCTCATACACTCTCTCTCATACACTCTCTCTCATACACTCTCATACACTCTCTCATACACTCTCTCTCATACACTCTCTCTCATACACTCTCATACACTCTCATACACACTCTCTCATACACACTCTCTCATACACACTCTCTCATACACTCTCTCTCATACACTCTCATACACTCTCTCTCATACACTCTCTCTCATACACTCTCTCTCATACACTCTCTCTCATACACTCTCTCATACACTCTCTCATACACTCTCTCTCATACACTCTCTCATACACTCTGATACACTCTCTCATACACTCTCTCTCATACACTCTCTCATACACTCTCTCTCATACACTCTCTCATACACTTTCATACACTCTCTCATACACTCTCTCTCATACACTCTCTCTCATACACTCTCTCTCATACACTCTCATACACTCTCTCATACACACTCTCTCATACACTCTCTCCCATACACTCATACACTCTCTCTCATGCACTCATACACTCTCTCTCATACACTCTCTCATACACTATCTAATACACTCTCTCTCATACACTCTCATACACTCTCTCATACACTCTCATACACTCTCTCTCATACACTCATACACTCTCATACACTCTCATACACTCTCTCTCATACACTCTCATACACTCTCTCATACACTCTCTCTCATACACTCTCTCATACACTCTCTCATACACTCATACACTCTCTCTCATACACTCTCTCATACACTATCTAATACACTCTCTCTCATACACTCTCATACACTCTCTCATACACTCTCTCTCATACACTCTCTCTCATACACTCATACACTCTCATACACTCTCTCATACACTCTCTCATACACTCTCTCTCATACACTCTCATACACTCTCTCATACACTCTCTCTCATACACTCATACACTCTTTCTCATACACTCTCTCATACACTCTCTCTCATACACTCTCTCATACACTCTTTCTCATACACTCTCTCTCATACACTCTCATACACTCTGATACACTCTCTCATACACTCTCTCTCATACACTCTCTCTCATACACTTTCATACACTCTCTCATACACTCTCTCTCATACACTCTCTCTCATACACTCTCTCTCATACACTCTCATACACTCTCTCATACACACTCTCTCATACACTCTCTCCCATACGCTCATACACTCTCTCTCATGCACTCATATACTCTCTCTCATACACTCTCATACACTCTCTCGCATTCACTCTCATACGCTCTCTCATACACTCTCTCTCATACACTCTCTTTCATACACTCATACACTCTCATACACTCTCTCATACACTCTCTCATACACTCTCATACACTCTCTCTCATACACTCTCATACACTCTCTCATACACTCTCTCTCATACACTCTCTCTCATACACTCTCTCTCATACACTCTCTCTCATACACTCTCATGCACTCTCTCATACACTTTCTCATACACTCTCATACACTCTCTCTCATACACTCTCATACACTCTCATACACTCTCATACACACTCTCTCATACACTCTCTCTCATACACTCTCTCTCATACACTCTCATACACTCTCTCTCATACACTATCATACACTCTCTCATACACTCTCAAACACTCTCTCTCATACACACTCATACACTCTCTCTCATACATTCTCATACACTCTCATACACTCTCTCTCATACACTCTCTCTCATACACTCTCATACACTCTCTCATACACTCTCTCTCATACACTCTCTCATACACTCTCTCATACACTCTCATACACTCTCTCATACACTTTCTCATACACTCTCATACACTCTCTCATACACTCTCTCTCATACACTCTCTCTCATACACTCTCATACACTCTCATACACACTCTCTCATACACTCTCTCTCATACACTCTCTCTCATACACTCTCATACACTTTCATACACTCTCATACACTCTCTCATACACTCTCTCATACAATCTCTCTCATACACTCTCTCTCATACACTCTCTCTCATACACTCTGTCTCATACACTCTCATACACTCTCTCATACACTCTCATAGAATCTTCCCTATCCTCGCTCACTGGCTCACACTGTGCGTGAAAGTGATGTTTAAAACACTAGAAAACAACGTACAAAAATTTATCATCGTTGATACTTTAAATTTTCAATAAATCTACGGAATCTATATACCACAGTTAAGCTGGAAGTGAAGCTGATTTTTCCAGCGCCTGGAATCGGGTAAGCGCCTTATTCTTTCCAACTTCTTTTTTAATGTTCTTCCTTCTTTTGAATCCCTCTTTTGTTCTTATGAGGCTGTTCTTATTGCTATATACTACGAATGCGTATAGACCAGCTAATGTAATTACATTTTTCATGAAAGTAGTTCAGAGGTTTACTCTAGTTCCGGGTTTAAGGTGATGAACTATGAAGCCAGAATAAAGGAATTGAACCTAACAGCCTTGAAAGTAAGCATAACCAGGAACACACAATCACGACATAAATACATAAACATAGTGGACAGAGATGGACTTAAGAGGGGTCAAACGGAAGTAAAGAACACAGATGAACAACAGGGATGTTAGGGAATGCTTTTTCAATGTTAGAGACAGTAAAAAAAATGAGGATTTGGTGGAAGGAAATTCTGTACTCAGTTTCAGTGATAAATTTGAGAGCTTGAGGAACTGAAACCCATTTAGGCAGACACTATTTTAAGGGCGTAACGCCGACAGATATATGGCCAAAGTAAAAAAAATGTATTACTTGAAAAATTCTACTTAGAGTGAAATGTTTTCCAAATAAAGACTTGTTCCTCAGACTCCTCTTTAGACTACAGACTGTAGCAGTGAGAGGAGCGAGGTCAGCAGCTACGACCACACTCCCTCACCCACAACTCGGCGATTGTGCCATACATGTTGACCCTTAACGAGATGGAGGTAGCAACAAGTGAAGATGGGTGTGTAAACGTAACACTAAACCTGGTAAATTATTATACTACACAAACAACGTTTGGCTGTTCAAACTCTGCCAGAAGTTCCTGATCTCGACGTGTTGTTTTCCTGGCATAAATGCAGGTAGACAGCGGTGAACTCTTGTAATTAGAAGTCGTGTTGCAGCGTGAGCAAAACATTACATTGGATAAGGACCAACCCCTTTTCTCGCTCCCCCTTTCCCCGATTTCCCCTTCCCCCAAGAGATAGGGAGGGAGGGAGAGACTCTCCCTTACAACGATTACGGCCACGCAGTGTTATAATCTGCCCAGGAGACTGACACACGCTATCTGCTGCGACCTGCTAAGTGTTTACTCAAACATTTAACCAGAACAGTTTCATTTTTCAACGTTGCTGTTAGTCTTTTACGAGGTTAATGAGATGTTTTAACTGTCCATTTTCAGCTTTTTAATTGCCTCCTTAGACCACGGAAAATTCTGGAGGTGAGTCAGTGCTTTATCTTGGCTTTACTGTATCGCGGAATGATCCATGAGTTACATAGCGCAATTTAGCGAATTCAATTTCTGACAGTCTTGGGTTTTAGTCTTTCGCCTTGCATCATCCCCGCATCATAACCTTCCAGGGAGGTTCCTTGATGTCGGTGAGGGATTCTTGCTCCAAAGAACTGAACCTGATCTCTTTCCTTGGAACCGCCGAGATGTAAAGAAATCTTCCCTTCGCCTCTGGTGGCTTGAAAGTGGAATGACTTCGATGAGAAGGCCTCTCAAGGGAGGTTCCTTGATGCTGGTGAGGGATTGTTGAACTTGGGACTCTTATGACTGTTTGCTAATAACAATAATTAGTGATAGGCGCTAAACCCATGTGGGTCATTCAGGGCAAGATGTGGTGGAGGCTTGATCCTCCGTCTGCTGAGCGCCTTGCAGACGCACTTCCTATCTGTACTCGCCTGGATGTTCTTACAATAATGATAGAAGAATGACCAGAGAAGAACATTCTTCCCAGAACACTCCACTCAGGCCTCTTCTGTCGGGATTAATATTTTTTTTTACACCAGTCGTTGGTACAAACGGAAACACGTGTAGAAAAGAGAGAAGGGACCAGGTGCTGAAGTTCGACAGTTTCAAAAATCTATAGATAAAAAAATACACCCATTCACACATGGTTCGTGAGCATAGTTCGGATAATTTGAGTCTAAGCAGATTGGACACCCATGTGTAGACCTGGTTTGTTGATGAAGCGGCTTAAGGGGCCGCTTATTTTTTCCCTATAGTCTACCTTGTCCCTAATTACTGTCCTTAATTGCTTTGTCCGTTTCGTAAGGTAAAGTTGTAGAAGTCTGAGCACAGCTCAGACCTCTACAACACAATTGTCCTCAAAGATTTATTAAGTTATACCGTGAATTAAGGAAAGATCCTGGACTTTACCTTACGAAACAGACAAAAAAAAGCGATAGTAATTATGAACAAGGTAGATTTTAGGGGAAAAATGAACATGTTATTAGAGACAGGGAAACTTACGTGGGGCGAAGGGGACACAGGGTAGGAGAGAGGGAGAATCCTAACTGGACTTAGAACTTTGTACATTCTCCCAATCTCTCTCTCTCTCTCCCTTAGCACCTCAGACGGTTCTAATTAAAGACGTTTAACGAGTCATAAAGCAGAGGTCTAGAGGGGGCGCCGCACCCTACCTGAGACCCACCACGGCCTCTACAACAAAATTATAACTCAAAGTAAATTTTCCACATCGTGTGTTAAAGTTTTTAAATTGTCTATAACACTTAACATGTGTCAGGTCAACCATTTATTTCTTCTATTTATCCTCCTCTTCCCTTTTAGTACGTACACACACATATACACACACTTTAGGAAAGGAAATCTCTGATACCACAGCAATTACAGAGGCAAAAGTCACAGGTATAATAACGAATTCGATATTCTCAGAGAGGTATATAATAGTAAGAACAAACAAAAAAGGAAAACAGAGGCATAAGAATAACTGTAGCCATCAGAAACCCCTAATAACAACATAATACTAATAATATCAAATCGTGATGGTTTTGTTGATGTTTTGGGTCAGGCTGGACCAAAACATTGCCCAGGTTACCCTCTCTAAATTGTAGGTTAATAGGGATAAACAAGGACTAAGCTTCCGTAGTTTTTTTTTCACTGCATTGTCAGGATGATTAGAACAAGCTGGCGCATCGCGGGTCATTATCAGCACATCCCGTGAAACCTCGCCTGACCTCTCGCTATATTTCATCATAATGTGTGTGACCATCTGAATGGCTGACGGCAGTAAAAGAGTGGTCAGAGTACGAAATTAACCCCCTGCATTACTTGCCTGACGTACGATCAAAGAAGCTTGCATGCTTGACGTACGATTATAAAAGCTCTCATGCCTGACGAACGATCATGAAAACATCCATGCCTGACGTACGATCATGTAAACATCCATGCCTGACGTACGAGCATGGAAATATCCATGCCTGACGTACGATCATGGAAACATCCATGCCTGACGTACAATCACAGACGTTTCATGCCTCACATACAATCATAAAAGTTTGCATGCCTAACATACAATCATAGGAGCTTACGTGCCTGATGTACGTCATAGAAACTTGTATCTCTGACTTAGGACAGAGAAAAGTGTATATGTGACATATGACATTAATAACATGCATACCTTCCAAACAACAGTACTAACAGGCATGCGTTGCATACGGCGATAATGTTCATGCCTAATGCATGACAAGTGTCAGCACTGCCCTCGTTTGGCACTGCAGTGACCAGCCAATGTACTATATGCTATATGCCAATGTGCTATAAAGGCCAATATGGCCTTTATAGTCGGGGATGCCATGCACCGTGCATGCACATGACCCCTAGTGCCTGCCTTGAAGAATAGGCATATACAATTTTAATCCTGGAGGCTTGGAATGAGGTACTCCCAGAATTTTAAATGCTCTTATTGGTCCTGAGGGAGATACATGCTCCTTGTATTGCACGGAGCCACCAACTTCAAGCAGTACTCGAAGCAAGAGAACACAAGCGATTTAATAGCCTCACCAGTGAAGAGTGTCCCGTAGCTCGATTGCTAGGGCACTCAGCTCACATACTGAGGTCTGTGGTTCGATCCCCAGTACGGGAGGAAACCTCGGTAAGCAGGGACACCTGCTGTCACAGCTCACCTAGCAGTAAAATAGGTACTTGGGTGTTAGCCGACTGATGTGGGTCACATCCTGGGGACAAAATTGACCTAATTTGCCCGAAGTGCCCTGCATAACAATGGGCTTTCTGTATAGTATGTCACTGATGTCAGCTAGGCCTGTATACCTTGTACATGTACTTGTAGAAATAAAGATTATTAGTGGTGTTATTTCTTTTGTTTTGAGAGAGTTGTCGTTACCCACCTTGTCATATCTGGCTCTCGCAGATTATTGAGATATCTTCTCTCAATAATGGGTCGGGTGACATCACAAAAGCCAAGTCTTTTACACGTCCCCGCCATACTAAGTGACAGTCCTGTGTTTTGTATTCAGTATTGCTTAACATTTGCGATAAGAACATTTGACGATAAGAATATTTGACAATAGCAACATGTGACGATACCAACATATGACAATAAGAACGTGAATCCCAGACGTACGACGACAGTCACGTACATACTTTACATACAACGATAACATGAATATTTGACGTGTGACAATAACGTTCATATATATGACATACGACGGTAACAGCTTGAATGCCTGACGTAAGATGATCGCTGCTGATATAAGACGATAACGTGTATGTTTGACGCAACCCGACAAAAAGCAAACGATACCTGCAATTAGGATGCCTGACGCACTGTATTAAAATGTAGTGTGAACAGTAATGTCATGACCCACCAGTTCTAGGGATGGTCGCCATGAGTTTGACTCTAATCCTTTTCGTGATAATGTCATGTGTTCTGAAGTACGAAAATAGTAGCAGCTTGCGGGCATTACTTAACAAAAGCATTTAAATTGTATGCATGACGTTCGAGAGTAGAGTGTTTAGAGTGACTTAAAGATTACAGGAAGCTTTTGTTATTTGTGTGTCTACTAGCCAAGTTGTGATTGTATGAGTCAAGTCTTGACTCCTGGCCCTGCTAGCTATTAGATGTCAAAGACACTTGTCTACTTGTCTATAGACGCCTGTGTGTGTGTATTCACTTATTTGTACTCGCCTATTTGTGGTTGCAGGGGTAGATTCACCGCTCCTGGCTTCGCTTCTGGTTACTACTAAGTCCATTCTCTCTATGCTCCATGAGCCTTATCGTACCTCTTCTTAAAGTTATGTATGGATCCTGCCTTCACTACACCCCTCACCAGATTATTCCGCTTCCTGGCTACTCTATGACTGAAGAAATACTTCCTAACATCCTTATGACTCATCTGAGTTTTCAACTTCCAGTTGTGACCGCTTGTTGTTGCGTCCCATCGCTAAAGCATTCTGTCCCTACCCACCTTGTCAATTCCTCTCAGTATTTGATATGTCGTTATCATGTCCCCCCTATCCCCCCTGTCATCCAGTGTCATCAGACTGTTGCATGTGAAGGTTTAACAGCCCTATCAGACCATGAAAGAGTATTTGATAAGACTGGGACTTCATTATGGAAATGAAAAAAATTGAAAAATCAACGATAACATCATAAGAAAATAAACAACTTTATTAATATGCAAAAGAAATAAAGAATATAAAACATTTAAACGTAAAAATAATCCTACTTGAAGCTAAGAAATGAAAAATAAAATATATAAATAGTTAGTGTGTGTGTGTGTATGTGTGTGTGTGTGTGTGTGTGTGTGTGTGTGTGTGTGTGTGTGTGTGTGTGTGTGTGTGTGTGTGTGTGTGTGTGTGTGTGTGTGTGTGTGTGTGTGTACGTGCGAGTGCATTTAGGCCTGTGTGCACGCTCTTGTGTGCGCGCACTCGCCCCTGAAGCTCTTTTTCTATTGTCCATTGCTGACTCAAGGTAATTATTTGTCTTATTCAAGGCCCCCTGCCTTGCTTTCTACTGATTGGCAAAGTTATTGTGTCGCGCGCGTGGGGGAGTGGAGATTAAGGAATGGGGGCGTGGGGATTGAGAAAGGATGTGTGGTGGTTGAGAGGGGATTGAGAAAGGATGTGTGGTGGTTGAGAGGGGATTGAGAAAGGATGTGTGGTGGCTGAGAGGGGATTGAGAAAGGATGTGTGGTGGTTGAGAGGGGATTGAGAAAGGATGTGTGGTGGTTGAGAGGGGATTGAGAAAGGATGTGTGGTGGTTGAGAGGGGATTGAGAAAGGATGTGTGGTGGTTGAGAGGGGATTGAGAAAGGATGTGTGGTGGTTGAGAGGGGATTGAGAAATGATGTGTGGTGGTTGAGAGGGGATTGAGAAAGGATGTGTGGTGGTTGAGAGGGGATTGAGAAATGATGTGTGGTGGTTGAGGGGGATTGAGAAATGATGTGTGGTGGTTGAGAGGGAATTGAGAAATGATGTGTGGTGGTTGAGAGGGGATTGAGAAATGATGTGTGGTGGTTGAAGGGGGATTGAGAAAGGGGGTATTGGAGTTGAAAGGGGAAGAGTGGGAGTTGAAATAGGAGGATTAAGAAAAATAGAAATGCAGAGTGGGGAATGGGCAAGGAGGGAGTGGGAGGTGAGAAATGTTCTGAGAGGAAGGGTAGTGAAAGAGGGGATATGTGTGTGGGGCGGAGGGGGGCTGAGGTGCAGGGTTCCCGAGGGTTCCTGTGCACCTGCCTTGACCATCTTCGTCTTTCTTAATCTTCGATAAATAACTTTCTTAAGATTTTCTGGTCGGTGTTTAAATTGTATCTTCTTAGTAAAGATTATTTTCAATTCAATTACTGGACACACACACACACACACACACACACACACATACACACACACACACACACACACACACACACACACACACACACACATCAGTGAAGAGGCGGGGCCAGGAGCTCGGACTCGACCCCCGCAACCTCAACTAGGTGAGTACACACACACACACACACAGAGTAGTCAGTAAGTGGAATAGTTTGGGAAGCGATGTAGTGGAGGCAGGATCCATACATAGCTTTAAGCAGAGGTATGATAAAGCTCACGGCTCAGGGAGAGTGACCTAGTAGCGATCAGTGAAGAGGCGGGGCCAGGAGCTCGGACTCGACCCCCGCAACCTCAACTAGGTGAGTACACACATACATTAACTCTCTCTCTCTCTCTCTCTCTCTCTCTCTCTCTCTCTCTCTCTCTCTCTCTCTCTCTCTCTCTCTCTCTCTCTCTCTCTCTCTCTCTCTCTCTCTCTCTCTCTCTGTCTCTCTCTCTCTTCGAAGCTCGACTCAGGAAGACTTGGCATTCTTTAAATTAAAAATATGATCTCGTCTTCTCCTGTCAACAAAATATGTAATTAATTAAATAAATGGGTCATGAAGACAAAATTACATAAGTTTTAATTTACATTCTTGCCGCTGCGGTGTTGCCAACACGTGATGAACAATATAAATTATTGTCGAAAGACAAATGGCTCTTTCAGGCCCACGCTGATTACCTCTACGGTAATTACACCGATTAAAAAAGGCCGCGGGAGATACTTCTGCAGGAGTCGTGTTAATTAGTGGTAATAACACGGGATAGTTCTACTGCCTACAGGGGGTGCACTGCAGAGGCAGGATAGTTAGACCTGCAGCCGTCAGGGATACCTCTGTTGCTCAGACATCTACGCTCACAACCGAGGGGACCCACGTTCGATCTCTATTAGGGGAGGTGTGTTGGCTAGTCTCCATACCCTGCTGTCCCTGTTTATTCACTAGTAAATTGATGCCTGGGTTTTAATCGGTAGGAGCGGGTCTCGCACGCACACTCACATACACACACACAGTGGAAGCAATAGTCGCTTTTGTAAATAACGAAATATAAACACATATGCAGTGTAATGTGATCCTTTATTGACAACGTTTCACCCACACAGTGGGCTTTTTCAAGTCACAAACAGATCTACCTGGGGTGGAAGGTACGCGAGTATTTATAGTCAGGTTCAGAATGTTGAGGTCAGGTGGAAAATGCTGCATCTGATGATCTACCGAGTGGGGTTATAGAGTCTAAAATCTTGGGTAGCTTGGAAGGGAGATTGGATAAGTTTTTGAGCAGACCTTCTGCAGTGTTCTTCCATTCCTATGCTCTTATGTGGGATAGCGATGAAGAAGTTTCTTGGCAAGTGGTTCAGCTATGTTATGGTTGAAGTTGTCGGATATAGAAATAAGTGATGATTCCAGGATTCTTCGGTATTGAATGTTGTCTTCTGTGACGATAAGTCTTGAGTTTCTGTAGTTTATCAAGTGGTTGTGTGAATTACGGTGTTGTACACAGGCATTCCTTGTATCGTCAGACCTGCTATAACCCCACTCGGTACATCATCAGATGCAGCATTCTCCACCTGACCTCAGCATTCTGAACCTGACTATAAATACTCGCGTACCTTCCACCCCAGGTAGATCTGTTTGCGACTTGAAAAAGCCCACTGTGTGGGCGAAACGTTGTCAATAAAGGATCACATTATACTGCATATGTGTGTTTATATTTCCACTGTGTCGGTATTCTATATCATTTATTTCCATTTTATAAATAACATCAGATGCAGGAGAGTCAGTCCTGTCAACGAAGTTTTAAAAATATTTTATATTCCGAATAACTCTCGTCACATTTTCCTAGGTTGATCATGGCATACCAACAAGGTCAACAATACCTGTGACATCTGCAACCATCCTGACAACTGCAACCACTGCAACAGATACAAAAACAACAGGAGCTCCATCAGGAACACGTCTGCGCACGTTTCGCCTATTAGGACTGGACTAAAAGAAAAAAACTTGAGATACCTACACGACGTTCTTGATCTGCTGCTATAAAATGTCTTGTAGATAAGGGTAACCACACAATGTGGCATCAAATTTTGATAATACAGAATCTGACGTCACTAGTTTAGTATTACGAAATTTTTAACATTAAGGCAGCTCCACAGCATATGACGTCATCATTAGCAGTATATGGGCTGACATCGCCTACACTTGTACCGTGAAACACCTGACATCACAAAAGCATAAACACTGAGCAGCTAACATAACCTGCAATAGTACTTCGTAATATCGGCTGCACTAGGGCCATGACCCTGACATCCAAAGCAGTAATAACATAGAGCACCTGACATCTTCAGAATTACCAGCTAATATCACCTGCAGTAGAACCATGGATGCCCTGACATCACCAGCAGCGGTATCACGAGGCCCCTGATATCAGGATGTTAGAGGTCGGAGGCGAGGAATGCGCAGGACCCCGACATCTCGCCGTAAAAATCAGTCCCGTCAGGAGGCTATGCAGGTGGGTGCCCTCAAGGGAGAGTCCTTGATGCCGGTGAGGGACCCTTGATCTAATGAACAGAACTTGGCTTTCCTTGATTACCTCCCATTCCCTCAAGTGCTGTAGGATTCCTATGGGTTTACCGCTTCCCCCTTGACTGTGAAAATCTGGGAGTGGATACCAGGGGTGACTAGCCTAACCTCCCTCGTTATTGTCTTCGACTTGAAGTGTAGGGGATATTAACACTGGTGGAGAGCTCTTGATCCTATGGGCTGGAGCTAATCTCCCTTTCCTTAGATCAAATCTGGTTATACTCTGAAAATTATACAAATTCTTTGGTAACAAAAAAAAATTAATTGTATTACGTAAGGTATATTAAGATTATTGTAAGTTGTCGAGATGTGACGCAAAACTAAAAACCTAAATAAAAAAAAAGTTACAAAACTTTTGTAAATGGTGTTATTATTATTTATTATTATATTTAAGGGGAAGCGCTAAACCCATAGGGGTCATACAGCTCCTGAGGAATGGGAGGTTAATCTGGTTTGATCCAAGGGGGAAAGACAGATTCAGTTCTCTGGATCAAGAGCCCTCACGAGCATCAAGGATAAGGGAAGGGTAGGGGGATGGGGTTCAGTCTGTAAATGTTTTACTCTGTTTACTTGCATTCTGATATGATTTTCTTCTTTCCTAAATCCACTTCTCCAGTGATGTTGTTTGTTCTCTGGCCTCTCCCTGTATATTTAGTTTTCATCATCTTAACACTCTTCGGCCTCTGGATATCGAACTTTAATTTCGTCATATTAATACACTTCAAAGCGTTTTAGTTTATACTTCTCTTACCACAGATGTTTCACATATTCACTCTTTATTTCCTGCTCCTCTTGCCCTCTCCAGCGCTGAGACTGCTCCCTTTCCAACAGACGTCATAAGACCGACGCTCTTTTCTGTAATGTTAGCGATCATAGCCATCCAATAAGTTGGCTCTCAGCCAGGTATTATTTACATTTCTAGCCCTCACTGACACAGTCTTACTGAAATTCCTCTTAGACCCAACGTAATCTTAGCCTTAGCTTTATTCTGTAGATGTTTACCTCTCTGTGTACATTGTTAAATGCCCCAATCTTAGAATATGCTTTACTGTCTCCTCCGGTGCGTTTATGTCTCTCTCGGGATTTGCTTAAGATCCTGAATGAATTTCAGGAATACTAATTGGTGTATTGTCGTCACAGAGCGGAGGGAGTCGAGCAGCAGCCAGATGAAAACGAGGGTGTGACAGCGTGTCCTCAGGTCCTGCGGCAACTGTGTGCCCAGCTTCGAACTCCCGGAAGGTGAATGTCACCTTACCTTACCCTGCACCTTCCTCTCCGTCTTTAATTAGCTCATCTTCCATGTTAATCACTGACTTCATGCTATTTCCCTTCATTTTCTCTGTCTTCCAGCCTTTCCCATTGCCCTTCCCCTGTTCTTTATCTCCCCATCATCTTTTTTTCCGTATCGTTGTTCCATCAATTTCTGTACCCCCCTTTCCCTTCCCATTTTTAGCAAGATAATAGTGAAGACTCGTGAGTGTGTCGAGAGAGAGAAGCAGAGAGATAACGGAAATAGAAAGAAGGTAGGAAAAAAGAACTGAAAGGGAAGGTGGAGGGGGGAATAGAGGCGAAGACAGTAAGGGAGAAAAGGACATGGAATAAAAATCAAGAATCGGGGAGGGATTTAGAGACAGTCAAGAAATAAGGGAGGAAAGAGGTGAGGGAGGATAGACAGTAGAGGAAGGAGAGAGAGTAAAGAGAGAAAGGAAAATCATGGAGCGAAAGAAGAAATAGAACACATTGAGAAAAGCAGCAGGAAGCAAAATTAAGACGACGACAATAATTATAAACAAAATTTCAGTTGCGAGGCCCTCGTTTCATAAAGTGTTGCCTCCTCTTCGTCTCCTACGTAGCTCAGTGTAGCTTCTCTTCTAGTGTATATAAATTATAACTGTACAATCACTGTTGCAGTTCTCCCTCCCCGCTGCTGGCGTGAGGTCGTGTTTACCTTCCGGACACGCTGGCATGTCCAAAGAGAACATTAGTGAGAGTTTAATTAATAGCGGCGTGTTCATAAAAACAAATTAGTTTGTGTACTTACATTCACCCTGTGGGCGGTTGCGCAAGAGTCTTGCCTTGTTCTTATCTGTATTTATTCTCATTGTTAGTTATCCATTAGAAAACTAGGTATATATCCGACTCAATCCCATCTGGTATGCCATTCACATGCATCAGTAACATTACTGGTCACAATATTGCCCTGCCTGTAAAGCGTATCTTGGACTTGCGTTGTTAGACTTTCGACGTTAGATTTCTCCGCTTTATTGACAACATTCCTGTCACAATATATAGATATTCCTTTCTCAGTTTTAGCTGCGGTACTGTCTTCATCTAACATCCAACAGGAATTTACGCATTGTGACCCAGACATTCAGCATCAACTTGAGCTCTAGAATCTCTCTCTGTCACCAAACTGGAAACTTGTATCTAGTTATCCTAGCAACAATGCCTATCTAGCCTACTTCCTGGTGCTTCAAGCTTCAGTTTATATAGCAAGACAACGCTTCCAAGTGTGGGAATTACTCCCGACGTCTCAACGAGGCAAACATTGTTGTCTCT
Organism: Cherax quadricarinatus; assembly: GCF_038502225.1. Taxonomy (NCBI): domain Eukaryota; kingdom Metazoa; phylum Arthropoda; class Malacostraca; order Decapoda; family Parastacidae; genus Cherax; species Cherax quadricarinatus. The sequence goes on from NC_091331.1 coordinate 3,744,970, forward strand.
TCGGCCATCTGGCCAAATACAGTTGTTCACCAGCAGAATGCCCGGTCTGAGGTGCAGGGTATCATGATAATATTTATTCCCCTTTGCCTTAACTGTGGAAAAGTTCGCCTCCCAGCGTATTGCCGCATTGCCCAGCTTTTTTTTTACGAGAGAAATCCTCCGTCTCAAAAAAAAAAAAAAAAAAAAAAAGGAGGGCCTCTCAAATGCTATGGCAGTGACTAGACTATCTCCAAATAAGACTCCCACGGCTCTCGTACTCCAGGGGGCCCACAGGTCCCTGCTGTCCCTTCTTCAGTCACCCCAGTGTCCAGACCTTAAGAAATATACTTACCTTGTGGCCTTCCTTCCTCTTCGCCTTCTACCGTCCTTGTTATTTTGATATTTCTGTTTTCCCGTCACACAACCTTTCCCAGCTGGGCCCTCTTCTTTTTCTCATCATATTAATTTAATAAAACTTAATTATTTTCATGCATATTAAACTTTAAATTCTTAGAAAAAAGTTTGAATTTATTTTGGCCTGTTGATGGTCCCAATTTGTCGTATTTTTATGGAAGAAACAGGGAATAACAAATTACTAATTTGCATACGATAATTTCTGTATCTCATCCAACTGCGTTATAGTCACTGGTAATTTGATAACGCAAAGTCTGAGCGTCTTCATACTTAGTGTACTGGTGTATTTTAGGATATTGCTTCGAGATAACAAGAAAATTCCTCCTCAGTTTGGTTTCATAGCTGATGTTAATAAGTTTGAATTAGTTTAGTACTGTGTATGTACTAATTTGCAATTTTTTACTGAAAAACAATTGGGATATTAGTGTCTATGTGATAACTTGTGAATTCTAAATCTGATTATCTTTAAATCTTCAACGCTAATACCTAATTACATTAAAAACTTATCTCACACTCTGCACTATGCACTAATCTTCTCGCATGCATGGGGCCGGGGGGCGAAGGGGCCTGGAGTTGTGCAATACGGAGATGCCTTTCTCAGATCGGGCAGAGACCTAAATACATTTAGTTACCTATTTGCACTTATAGATGATTTAATTAGGTAACGTTAACAAAAGCTGCCGATTTCCCTTCACGTTTCCTCTTAGTCCATATGTACCCCAGACAACACACAGGCACCAAATGGTTCACAATATCTCCCACAGGAGTGGTCGTGGCGGGCGTGGACCTATTCTCTCCCTGGCCGCCCTCAGGAGCCGGCTGGCGTCACGGCCGTACTGGCTGCGGTGCCTGTGCTCACAGCAGGAAGTGCCGTCCATCACAGAGCGAGAACTTGTGCCACTGCTGTCTCTCACCCCAGCACACCGCTTCATTGTCCTCGTCGTTACCAACTCCAGCCAAAGGTAAACGGATGTCAGGTCTCAGCAAATACTTATGTACCTGTGGAAAAAGACAATGTACGGTTCAGGAAATTTTTTAGAGGAAACGTTTCCCCATGAGTGGCGAAACGTTTCTTGCAATAAATGTTCTGAACTGTACATTAAGTGTCTTTTTCTACTTCCTGTTGGTATCACCATACCGTTTTTCACTTATGTACCGAAATCTCTGTTGATATGTTTTTACTAACAAAACTTGGATATATTCGCCTTGGGAAGCTACCCTGATATATACGACTTTTAGTAACATTTGGGCTTTGTTTACTTAACACACCCGTACCATCACTTATCTTGTGTTGCTTTCAAACTAGCTTATTTTGTCCCGGTCCACTGTGTACATATGCTCTAAATGTGGCAGATGCCATAATGCTCTTTACAAGAAAGGTATTTTAGATTGCCTAATGTGCTCCCCTTGTACCTTTGTAATTTGTCATGAGTGTGACCAGATCTGGTTCATTACCTTTGTAACTTGGTCATGACTGTGACCAGATCTAGTTCATTACCTTTGTAACTTGCTCATCTATCAAAACTTTGGAGTCCAGTCCCTTTACCAATCATGTACCTCTGTAATCTTTTAACTACCGCTCCCGTCGTTCACTAAAGAAAGAAAAATTAATTGTCCTCTCAGTGCAATGTAATCCTGCTGTAATCTACCCCTAGCAGAGAATAGTGGTGAGATAATACAATGGAGAAGCAGTGTCTGCCACCCCTTCGTACACGCTCCTTCATAAATGGTGTACCAAGACAGGTTATGAAATGTGCTGAGGAAGGAAAAACCCCTTAAGTGGGGAGATGAGGGCTCTTGATGCCGGTGAGGGGCTGTTGATTCAGGAACCGGACTGATCACCTTCCTCGGACTGGACCTGAATGCCTCCCATTTCCAAGGCGTTATATGATTTTTAGATTTATGCAAAACTGCACGATTTTTAGATTTATGCAAAACTGCACGATTTTTAGATCATCTCGATTGTTTTTCATGATAACCTGTGCAAATCACCTAGAGTTACCCAAAAAAAGTCAGTGACTTATTTTCACTAGGATCTTTGTTTTTATATTAGCCTATTAAAATAGTAAAAATTAGCTCTTATTCCTAGGAACTGAAGATGCTTATCCCTTTCCTTCCTCGAATCAAACCTGGTTACCTTCCCGGTGGCCTGGTGGCTAAAGCTCTCGCTTCACACATGGAGGGCCCGGCTTCGATTCCCGGCGGGGTGAAAACATTTCGACGTATTTCCTTACACTTATTGTCATGTTCACCTAGCAGCAAATATGTACCTGGATGTTAGTCGACTGGTGTGGGTCACATCCTGGGGGACAAGATTGAGGACCCCAATGGAAATAAGTTAGACAGTCCTCGACGACGCACTGACTTTCTTGCGTTATCCTGGGTGGCTAATCCTCCAGGGTTAAAAATCCGAAGAAAATCTTATCTTATCTCCTGGTGCTGTATGACACCTACGGGTTAAGTACCTCCCTGAATAAAATATGTCCACGTCGGAATAAATTATGGCATATTGACCAGTGAGGATTATTGTATGTAATAAAAACTTTGAACCAATATCATTGACCTGTGTCACATGACCTCTTCAGCTGGAATATAAAAATTGGCAACTTAGCGTTTTCCCGTGAATATAACGTTAAATTAAGTTTATTACTGAATGTCCCTTGCGGGTTTAGCGCTTAGTTTTGATAATAATACTACTACTACTACTACTACTAATAATAATAATAATAATAATAATAATAATAATAATAATAATAATAACAATAATAATAATAATAATAATAATAATAATAATAATATAATATTAACTCGCAGGATGACGGCCCCTGATCAATAAATTCTCGTTATTTTTGTTACATTGATGGGATAGCGAAAACCCATGAGGATCACAGAGGCTAAGGAATGGGAGGCAGTCGAGCTTAGAGTAAGAGGAAGGCGGTTCCAATTCTTTTGATCGAGAGCCTTTTACCAGCATCAAGGCATCCCTCTTCAAAGGTAAAAAAAAAAATTATTACTTGCCAGCCAAGGTTCGGTGGTGGTAGGGGGAGAGTCGCTGATCAAGGCGGTGTACGTGGCCCAGAACCTGCCAGCTCTACGTCCGTGTCTTCAGAGCCCCAGTGAGCCCTCCTTGGCCTTCATCAAGTACGATTTGGCTAAGTCTAAGGGCAAGCGGAAGGAGAGGAAGGGAGCTCAGCCCACTCTCCTCAACGGGGGACAAGTCAAGATGGGCATGGTCTTGGTGAGTAACGGATGACACCTCTAAAGAAGGGGGAGGCTTTGAACCTGGTGAAAGGCTCTTGATCCAAGGGATTGGAGCTACCTTCCCCTTCCTCGTATTAGTATCGCCATCATGGGGAAGCGCTAATCCTTAAAAGTCATGCAGCGAATGGGCAATGGGGGAAAGCAGAGAATTGGGGCAAGGAAGAAGATAGCTCTAATTCCTTTTATCAAAGCAGACGCACAAGGAAGTGTTCAGTTTGGTCACCATTTGTTATAGCTATCCTGAGACAGCTGAGGCCCACCAATACGGCTATGAGAGCAAAGATCCAAATCCCCTCACTGGGTACGTACAGGACCTGACATCAGGTGAAGAGAATTCTGGAAGAAGTACATTATAAAACCCCAAAAGGTAAAAAAAAAAAAAATTGACTGTCATCCTAGGTTACTACCTCTCTTAGTTAATAAGCCAGATGAAACCTTTATTCAGGTCTCCATCATATCTAATTGAAACTTATGTCCCATTATAACTTATTTTATTGCACACCACTGTATTTGTTTACCTTCTTGTATATTTAATTTCAGATTTATAAAAAGACGCAGATGTTGTATGCAGGCTTTCCCCTTGCTAGCTACGGCTGTATGAAGCAGGACTTCTTGAACTTCATATCAGTATATGCTAAGCATGACTTCCACCTGAGGGCATCCCCGCTGGAGCCCAGGGATAACTCATCGGATGACCCCCAAGAGATTCCTGAAGAAACCTAATAGGGTATCCCTCGAATGAGGGTACTTATAGTTCACGAAACCTTTAGTTGTCAGTGCTGTTTTCTTCAAATATATTTTGGGTGTTTCCATGTGATAACTTTTTATGTTCACTGGGAAATGTGGCATACGCCAAGTTTGTCATGTTCAACATGCATCACACATGACATCAGTTCTGCATATCAAAAACCAGCTTAAAGCATGGCAACTTACTCTGTGAATGAAGACCATAGTTGCATACCGGTAACTACCAATTGTACAGTAAGTTGGCCAGTCTGGTGAGGAGGGGGGCCCCAGTGTAGACTACCTTGTGACCGGGGCTGCCCTGGGCCTCCAGTTCCTCACTTGCTTTCAGATGGTTAACACAGAGTTCTATCCTCTGTGTACGTGTATAAGTTGTATTATTATTATTATTATAATCAAGGGGGAAGCACTAAACCCGTAGGATTATACAGCGCCTATGGGGGTGTGGAAGGCATTCAGGCTTAATTCAGGGAACTGGAGCACAGATCCAATTCCCTAGATCAAGAGCCCCTCACCAGCGTCAAGGAGCCTTCCTTGAGGGGTATAAGTTGTAGCTCATGAGAGTATTCTTATTTATGTTCTCGTCAAATGTACTCACAGCATGTTATTAGTGAAATGTAAATTACATTAGTGGTGAAAATATATGGGTACTCAAAAGCAAACATCTAGTATATACTTTATTCTTCAAATTCTTATTTGTGCCTGTGCTGGTATTAATTTAAGTCCAGGTATGACAGGCTTTTTTTTTTTTTTTTTTTTTTTTTTTTTTTTTAACTTTTGTCAAAAAGTGCCTGGGAAATGCGAGAAATCATATTTTATCCAATGAAGGCCTCAGACCAATTATTATTATAATCAAAACCAAGCGCTAAACCCATAAGGGTCATACATAGCTAATACCTCAGATTAGAAGCCCTTCAGCATGAAGGTTCTTGCCTCTTCCTTCCTTGAAGGTTTACAGTAACTTTTAGGTATTCACAGTGAGGGATATACAAGAGGTTGCCTTAATTTTTCATTTTTATCTTGCTCATATCTTATTTTTATTATCTTTATGGATTATCTTTAAGGATTATACAGCTCATACATTAATAAGATCTCGTCCAATCAGCTTCAAATTTTCAGCGCTTATGATAGTTTTTGTGATCATAAATTTTTAGTTCTATGGGGGAACACTAAACCTGTACAGGTCATACAGGATCTGGGAAGTAGATTATCAAGAGGGAGTGCTAAACCTGTAGGGATTATACAGCACCTGTGAGGGGATGTGGAAGGCATTCAGGCTTAACTCAGAGAATTGGAGCCCAGTTCCAGTTCCCTAGATCCCCTCACCAGCATCAAGGAACCTCTCTTGAGGAGTTCGGGAAGTAGAACATAATTTTGATTCAAGGGAGGATAACTCCAGTTCCTTAGATCAAAAGCTTTTCATCAGCTTCAAGGCACCTTCACCCCCTTGAAGGACGATCAGTAGAAACTATTAGGCTTGATTTTTTTAATTGTGGTAAGCACTTAACCCGCAGAGGTCATACAGTGTCTGGGAATTAGCAAGCAATCAGGTTCAATCCATGGAAGAGGAAAGATCCAATTTCTTGATTATTATTATAATCAAAAAGAAGCGCTAAGCCACAAGGACTATACAGCGGTCCAATTTCTTGAAATAAAGGTCTCTCATCAGCATCCAAGAACCTCCTCCATATTATTTTTAATCAGGGAAGAGCACTAGACCCATAAGGATTATAGTGTGCCTAGAGAATGGGAGGAATTTGTTCACTGCAAGGGAAGGGAAGTCCAGCCCCTTGGACCAAGAGCTCCTCATCACCATCAGGGTCCAAGGCCCAAATCTAGAGTCACGCACCAGTGTCCAAGAATTTAAAAAAAAAAAATTGTTATTTTTCTTATGAAATCGTAGAGAATCTTTTTGTGAAGGTAATAAAACAAAAAGTACGAAATTTGGTGGAAAATTGACGAAATTATGCTCTCGCGAATTTTGATGTGTCAGCGACATTTACGAATCGGCGATTTTGCCGACTTTGACTCCCATTTTAGGCCAATTACATTATTCCAATCAACCAAATTCTTAGCTATTTCACTAGTATTACTTCTATTCTATCGATTGAGCACAAGAAATCGCCAAGTCAACCGTTTCAACTACAAAATAAAGTGATCGGAAATTGTTAATTTGGCCAATTTAACACAAAGTTCAAAATATTCCAATTTCAAAATAGGGTCCAGAATAAACAATGTAGGCATTCCTGGCACTAAACTAACGTTTCCTCTGTTCATTAGTTATGTTTTGAGGCTTTACAAATAAATTCCATTTTGATTTTTTATTCACATAATGAATTTTTATTCACACCAAAAAATAGATTTACTGTTATGCAATACTGTAATAATTGTATAAATATCATCACCATATTTGTGAATGTATATTAGACCCACCAGCTGACGTATTAGACGTGTGAGGTCGTTTGTTTACTCTTGAATATCGGCAAAAATTTAAAATTTCCGCTACTTTGAGCTCAGTTTCAAGCCATTTCCAGTGCTAAAACCAATCAAAATCATCTCTATTTCTGTAATATGTCTTCCATTCTATCAAATGAGACCAAGAAATCGCAAATACAACTATAAAAAACATACGAAAAAACACTGCAAAGTTGCTGTTTTAATCGAAAAATCATGATTTAAGTTTTTTTCTCATTATACACAGTGTGCTGCAGGATCTGTTTTATGTGGTGCACACATACCACATAGATGTATTCTCTCATATCTAGGCCCAAATGTACCACTCACAGTTTATCAGAGTGAGCTGAGCTCATGGCGTAGATCTACAGTTTGGACCCTGAACGTAAAGCCGTAGATCTACGGGACGGACCCTGAAAGGGTTAAAGGGAATTGTAAAAGTACCAGTTCTATCAATTATTATTATTATAATCAAAAAGAAGCACTAAGCCACAAGGGCTATACAGCGCTGCTGTTCTATCATTTAATACTATAATATGAAGAGTATGGCCAAGCGTCTATCGGCAGTTTAATTATTTTTATTACAAGGAGAATAGAAGCATCAGGGAAGAGAGAGGTGAAGGTTTATAAACTAAAAGAGGAGGCAGTTAGGGTAAGATATAAACAGCTATTGGAGGATAGATGGGCTAATGAGAGCATAGGCAATGGGGTCGAAGAGGTATGGGGTAGGTTTAAAAATGTAGTGTTAGAGTGTTCAGCAGAAGTTTGTGGTTACAGGAAAGTGGGTGCAGGAGGGAAGAGGAGCGATTGGTGGAATGATGATGTAAAGAGAGTAGTAAGGGAGAAAAAGTTAGCATATGAGAAGTTTTTACAAAGTAGAAGTGATGCAAGGAGGGAAGAGTATATGGAGAAAAAGAGAGAGGTTAAGAGAGTGGTGAAGCAATGTAAAAAGAGAGCAAATGAGAGAGTGGGTGAGATGTTATCAACAAATTTTGTTGAAAATAAGAAAAAGTTTTGGAGTGAGATTAACAAGTTAAGAAAGCCTAGAGAACAAATTGATTTGTCAGTTAAAAATAGGAGAGGAGAGTTATTAAATGGAGAGTTAGAGGTATTGGGAAGATGGAAGGAATATTTTGAGGAATTGTTAAATGTTGATGAAGATAGGGAAGCTGTGATTTCGTGTATAGGGCAAGGAGGAATAACATCTTGTAGGAGTGAGGAAGAGCCAGTTGTGAGTGTGGGGGAAGTTCGTGAGGCAGTAGGTAAAATGAAAGGGGGTAAGGCAGCCGGGATTGATGGGATAAAGATAGAAATGTTAAAAGCAGGTGGGGATATAGTTTTGGAGTGGTTGGTGCAATTATTTAATAAATGTATGGAAGAGGGTAAGGTACCTAGGGATTGGCAGAGAGCATGCATAGTTCCTTTGTATAAAGGCAAAGGGGATAAAAGAGAGTGCAAAAATTATAGGGGGATAAGTCTGTTGAGTGTACCTGGTAAAGTGTATGGTAGAGTTATAATTGAAAGAATTAAGAGTAAGACGGAGAATAGGATAGCAGATGAACAAGGAGGCTTTAGGAAAGGTAGGGGGTGTGTGGACCAGGTGTTTACAGTGAAACATATAAGTGAACAGTATTTAGATAAGGCTAAAGAGGTCTTTGTGGCATTTATGGATTTGGAAAAGGCGTATGACAGGGTGGATAGGGGGGCAATGTGGCAGATGTTGCAAGTGTATGGTGTAGGAGGTAGGTTACTGAAAGCAGTGAAGAGTTTTTACGAGGATAGTGAGGCTCAAGTTAGAGTATGTAGGAAAGAGGGAAATTTTTTCCCAGTAAAAGTAGGCCTTAGACAAGGATGTGTGATGTCACCGTGGTTGTTTAATATATTTATAGATGGGGTTGTAAGAGAAGTAAATGCGAGGGTCTTGGCAAGAGGCGTGGAGTTAAAAGATAAAGAATCACACACAAAGTGGGAGTTGTCACAGCTGCTCTTTGCTGATGACACTGTGCTCTTGGGAGATTCTGAAGAGAAGTTGCAGAGATTGGTGGATGAATTTGGTAGGGTGTGCAAAAGAAGAAAATTAAAGATACAAGTATTAATGGGAAAGCACTTAATCCAGTAAGGTCATACAGCACTTGGGAAATGGGAGGGGTTAGGCAAGTAACGAAGTTTGACCCGATGTAGGAGGTAGCTTCAATTCACTGGATGAAGAGCTCTTGACCAGCATTAACATACCCTTCTAAAGGGGTTTTAAAAGTCACAGCTATATATATAGTATACTATTTTTTGTTTTTAAATTTCTGCCAAAGTACTGGATATGCAAAGAGCTTCATGTCATGTTTCATTACTATAATCACTAATAAATAAAAGCTTTTGTTTTTCTTTTTGGGTCACCCTGCCTTGGTAGGATACAACCGATGTGTTAAAAAAATCACTAATAATTCGTAAGATACAGTTACACACTAATTTAATTACTGGTTCACAAGTCAAAGAAAAAAAAACCTCATTTTAAGTCAGCAGCCCTCACTTTCTTTATTAAATATTAAAATTACAAACTTTCAGCTATCTCAAATTATGTTTGAGAGGAGTGAGGAACAAGAATGTAGCTATAACAAACTAAACATTTCTTTATCATATTTATTTGTACAGAAATTCATTTACAGTTATTCCAATCACAGTTCAAAGGATAAAACAAAAATCACAACATGTTATCATGATTCTCATTATATGTAGTTTAAAATTTAACTGGCCATTTTAATTTGCATGAGATCAACCATGAGAGCTCATGCAGGCACCACAGACTAATGAAAAAATAATTTTTGGCTAAGAACTCCAGGAAGACAGTGTTAAGAGTCTTGAGTAATTAACAAGAAAAATATTTGATAATGCCTAAATAAAACTCTTTGCAAATTTGACCCCCCTGTCATGTCAAAATGCTCCACAAATATGATGATTTATATTATATTTTTTTTTTTTTTTTTTTTTTTGCAAATTACATCTACCAGATACACTAATGATACATTTAATAACATTTAAGTACATTTTAAAAGGAAAACTTGTTCCCTCTACCCTTCACATTCAGTCAATAACATATACCTCATACTTCTTACATCATCATCTACCTCAGGGTGCAGCTTGGCAAGGGTAGTCTATTTTTTTATCAGTGAGAGAAAATGCTGCACACCGTGCTTGTGTTAAATGTGTAACGGCAAAACAAAATAAAAACAGCGATAGTAATAGACAGGAATAAATGCCCAATATAAATAATGATCATGAGAGAAAGAGAGAGTGATGATTGATGATAATTACTAGCTGCTAGCTAATATATTAACTAAGTAATTTAGTAATGTAGACATGAAAGAGGATAAAATCGGTCAAGCCTTATTGAACACAAGTCTCCACGTATTAAAAATGTAGCTTTATGTATAGTATAATGTGATCCTTTATTGACAATGTTTTGCCCACACACTGGGATTTATCAGGTCACAAACAGATCTGTCTGACTTGATAAATCCCACTGTGTGGGTGAAATGTTGTCAATAAAGGATTGCATCTTACTGCATTTGTGTTTATTTTTCCACTTTGTCAGTATTTTATACCGTTAATCTCCAATGTTGCATTAAATTTTCTGATCTCCGTTCACTCGGAAAAAAATTCCACTAATAAATAACTCACTAATGAAGAAAAAGCAGTGCTGATTTAGGGCAATCTCGTTCAATTTGGGCCAAAGTAGGAATAAGCTTCAGTGACTAAGAGACTAGTGCTAGATTTCAGTCATTATATGTATAGTAAATACATAATTTAAAATCTTATCTCAATGGCACTAAAGCAAATTAAAATTAAAGTGTGGTCAAGATTACAAGTCATATGTGTACCACGTGGTTGAAATAGTGCCAGTGCTATACAAAGCCATATAAATGGCATCAGTGGTACACAGTTACCTATTTGAGTTTATGGGGGTAGGGTAAGCTCAAGCTTTTGGTCCCGACTCCTAATGTTTGACTGAGTTATGTGACTGACCCTATCATATCTAATACTAAATAAGTGGTGTCAGAGTGAGGGTTTTGTACTCTGATAAGCACCTTTCTAGTCATAATCCACTTTCTTACTATACAAGATTATTTGCATAGGAGTTAATAAAATATATACCTAAACAATATTAACAAAACATGAATTTATATAGAACACTCCAAACTGTGTACATATACTTCAGCAAAATAAAGAAGTAAAACAAAGCAAATTACAACAAAATTTGATTATACCAAATGCAGTAGTCTTTAGCACATTTAATTAAATTGGTAAAGGACTGCAGTTAGTGTCTCAGTGGCAACCAAAATGATAATCCACGCAATACATGAACCTATTGTCTCATAGTAACTAAACTGTGGAGCCTTGATTTCATAAAACTAGACATCTTTGTTCACAACAAACAAGACATGTAGTGCTAACTATTACAGTCTGTTAATATCTGAAGCACATCAAATGATGTATACTATACTACTAGTTATCAGAATGAGGTAAAGGGGTTATTACACTGGGATCCAAGAATACTGAAGACCACAGTATTTAAATTCTGCCAAAAAACACTTTTGCATGTCAGCATTAAAATACTAGTACTGGTATTTTCCACTTTAAAAGCTCTTGACAAGCTAACACACTCTTGTCTAAGAGGCGAGTTGCTTAATTTAAGAGGACATAGGGATATAGTGGATATAATGGATATATAGGGATATAGTGGATAGCGGAGCAATGTGGCAGATGTTTCAAGTACATGTATATGGAATAGGTGGTAAGTTACTAAATGCTGCTAAGAGTTTTTATGAGGATAGTGAGGCTCAGGTTAGGGTGTGTAGAAGAGAGGGAGACTACTTCCCAATAAAAGTAGGTCTTAGACAGGGATGTGTAATGTCACCATGGTTGTTTAATATATTTATAGATGGCATTGTAAAAGAAGTAAATGCTAAGGCGTTTGGGAGGGGGGTGGGATTAAATTATGGGGAATCAAATGCAAAATGGGAATTGACAAAGTTGCTTTTTGCTGATGATACTGTGCTTATTGGAGATTCTAAAGAAAAATTGCTAAGGTTAGTGGATGAGTTTGGGAATGTGTGTAAAGGTAGAAAGTTGAAAGTGAACATAGAAAAGAGTAAGGTGATGAGGGTATCAAATGATTTAGATAAAGAAAAATTGGATATCAAATTGGGAAGGAGGAGTATGGAAGAGGTGAATGTTTTCAGATACTTGGGAGTTGACGTGTTGGCGGATGGATTTATGAAGGATGAGGTTAATCATAGAATTGATGAAGGAAAAAAGTTGAGTGGTGCATTGAGGTATATGTGGAGACAAAAAATGTTATCTATGGAGGCAAAGAAGGGAATGTATGAAAGTATAGTAGTACCAATGCTCTTATATGGGTGTGAAGCTTGGTTTGTGAATGCAGCAGCGAGGAGGCGGTTGGAGGCAGTGGAGATGTCCAGTCTAAGGGCAATGTGTGGTGTAAATATTATGCAGAAAATTCGGAGTGTGGAAATTAAGAGAAGGTGTGGAGTTAATAAAAGTATTAGTCAGAGGGCTGAAGAGGGGTTGTTGAGGTGGTTTGGTCATTTAGAGAGAATGGATCAGAGTAGAATGACATGGAGAGCGCATAAATCTGTAGGGGAAGGAAGGCGGGGTAGAGGTTGTCCTCGAAAAGGTTGGAAGGAAGGGGTAAGGGAGGTTTTGTGGGCGAGGGGCTTGGACTTCCAGCAGACGTGCATGAGCGTGTTCGATAGGAGTGAATGGAGACAAATGGTATTTGGGACCTGATGATCTGTTGGAGTGTGAGCAGGGTAATATTTAGTGAAGGGATTCAGGGAAACCGGTTATTTTTATATAGCCGGACTCGAGTCCTGGAAATGGGAAGTACAATACCTGCACTCTAAAGGAGGAGTTTCAGGATATTAGCAGTTTGGAGGGACATGTTGTGTATCTTTTTACGTATATGCTTCTAAACTGTTGTGTTCTGAGCACCTCTGCAAAAACAGTGATTATGTATGAGTGTTGAATGATGATGAAAGTATTTTCTCTTTGGGGATTTTCTTTCTTTTTGGGTCACCCTGCCTCGGTGGGAGACGGCCAACTTCTTAAAAAAAAAAAAATAGGGAAAATGAATGCTCATTAAGATAGTAACACTTAAACTGCTTATGCATATTTATGGCCATGTGAGGAATTGGCATAACGTAGCTTAAGTAATTTTCATTGGCTTAATTTAATAAGCAAGACGTGATATAATTAATGCCAATTAAACAATCCAAGTATTAAGCCGAAAATATGTACAGTACACAAACTCTGCAAGGTTCGTGCTCCACTGGGAAAAGTGTTTAATAATGGTGGGCACAGAATGAGGGGAAACTATACATCATGGGAAGAGAAAATTGGTGCTATTGTATGACAGTATTCAAAATATTTGTGACAGTGATACCGCTGGTGATACAATTAACATTAGGTTTTGATGAAATAAAGTGTATGTAGAATTGCAGAAACATGTCTGGCTATTCCTAGATGAAATATAATTCAAGCCATGTCAAGACATGATGCTTTAGTGGTGGAATACATTGCCATTAATGAATAGAATAACAATATCAAACAGCAGTAAAAATAAGTGATGTGTACTGTACAGCAAATATTACTTTATGACATACAATTTTAACAAGAATGATTTCAAACAAGGAGTTCCTTAGCATGAAAAATATATTCTTTAACAATATGATAAAGCAAATCATTTAACTGGTCCATACTTTGAGGAAAATGGTCACGTGACATATATTCACAGTGGAATTGTAGATCATTCCACTGAAGTTTCAGTGAAAGAGGGCTTTCTTTTATCTTTAAAATGTTACCGAGCTTCAGGAATATCCATTCATTCATTAAAGTATATGTAGTGATAACCTGTGTGTACTGTACAATTAACATAATTTAATAAATTAATATTTTGTAAGTACTATAATGCATTATATTAAATATTAGCAAACTATGCAAGGTTTTGTCATCCTTTGCCACTAGTCTTAAAAACTGCAGACTCTTCACTTTATAGAAAGGTAATGTACTAATACTCACATAAAGGGGATAAGTTCCCCACAGGCCAAAGTTTATGGATTGAAGGAAGACAAAATATAGAATTGTGCAAATTTACTACTGGTGTAGTAAAGTTTTAGCAAACATTTAACATCAAATTAATTGAAAATCTAGAATTACATCCTTACAAAATCCTTAAAAAAATATTCCAAAGAAAGCATTGGTAAAAATGTTAAATTACACATCTCTCTCTCTAGTCAATATATGTACAATTAATTACAAATCCTTTCAATGCAAAAACCGCTAATTAACATCCCAAAATAAAGGCCTCCAATTTTGCAGAGTACGTATATCTGTTGGCTTGTTCACCAAGCACTACTATAATAGAAAGGGAAGCAACCCCTAATCCAACTGATTATTTTGCTTTAGCTACATCAGCAATACAGACAAAGTTAGTCTTTATGGTACATGTTCTATCTTCAAACTGTACTTCAATTTAGACTATCATTCTTCATTACCATTTCTCTTTCTTACTCTTTTCCATTATATCAGTAGTGCCTTTCTCTCCCCTACTGCTTCCTGTTTTTCTACTTTCCTACTTGTGCTGTTTGTGCTTTCTACGGTACTTATGCCTTCTGCTTATTTTTTAAAGATAAACATGACTGCTAAAGTAGAAAGTGGAATTATTTAAAAGTAATTTAAGTGCTCACTTAAAACCAGAATGTAGTAACATGCTTGGAGGAGATTCTCTGCAAGAAAACAAGGTGTCAAATATATAGTTAACAAACACAAAGGTACAACAAGCAGGTAAATCTTGTATGTAAATCATAATATGAAAGAAAAGTGTCAGTTTTAGACAAAAGACAACAAATAAATAAATCACATGTAAAATCTATAAAATAGGAAATTAAAGAGCATTCATTATTTAAAGTAATATTTATATATAAAAAAAAATTCTTTACTTTAAAGAACATGCCAATACTCTTAAGTGTTCCATTTTCTAATCTTACAGAAGTGTAATGCTTAGAAGGGCTTCAGAATATTCCTTTACAAACGAGAGTAAGAACTCTACTTTCTTAATAGCTGACTTGACATTTGGAAGTGTTGTTATCTTGAGCTCAATATCGTTGCTTGAATCCATGAATGTGTAAGTAAACAGCCCTTTTCTTCCACCTGGTGGTTTAAAAAAAAGTTTTTTAAAATACTGGATGCATGACAAAGAATCACTTTGAAAATATTATATCACTTTTGATAAACACATGCTAACAAAATGGAGGGTAATCTGAATTGTAATATCAACACACTTCTGGTGAGCCAGCTATTGAATGAATAATGGTATATGTGTTTCCTTCTTTGGGTCATCCTGCCTTGGCGGAATATGACCGTTGGGGGTGAAAAAAAAATCAGAGAAAACACACTACTGCATTATACTGACAGCAATTACAGTAAAGTATATTTCATGACATTTCCATCTTTTTTTCAACGAACCAGCCACATCCCACCAAGGCAGGGTGACCTAAAAAGAAAAACAAGTTTCTCTCTTTAAATTTAGTAATATATACAGGAGGAGGAGTTACTAGCCTCTTGTTTCTGGCATTTTAGTCGCCTCTTACAACATGCATGACTTACTGAGGAAGAATTCTGTTCCACTTCCCCATGGAGAATCTTTCCAAAATATTCATCTTAATCATCTGAATGTTAGTAATTTCCAGTATACATTTATATACAAAAATCTTGAAGCCTATTCTGAAATTTTTTTTATAAATTGCCTCATAGTATAATAACGACTTTTAGTAGTAGATATAAAGCTCCTGGAGAGCGAAACGTTGCCACAATAAAATGTCACATTAGTTGTACTTGTGTTCTTTCATCTAACATAAGTATATCTTAGCACAAGTACAATGTCAATATCAGTCAGTTTGAGCTGCTGTTCCTAACAATATATTTTCATTACATGTAAGACAAATGAAAAATGTCTGAGAAACTTTCTTCACAAGCAAATAAGATGTACTCTGTAATAACTTTCTATCTTTTATGTTTATATTCTCACAGTTATAGGTAGTCGTACTGTAATTAATATAAGAATAAGATTATATTGCCTCGGTGGGAGATGGCCAACTTGTTAAAAAAAAAAAAAAAAAAAAAAAAATACTCAAGAATTCTTCCTCCGTAAGCCATGCATGTCATGAGAGGCCAACTGAAGAGCTTCTTTGAAAGTAAACCTTCATTATTCTGCAATTTTTTTTTCCCACAATCATCTGGCCTCTCTTTTCTCAGACTCTATAACCATCACCATAACCTGGTTTCACATTAGCTTTTTTATATAGTTTTTTAGATACATGGGTAACTCCTTAGTATATTAACTGAATAACTACTGTGGTTTTAAGCTCTAGGGATGTACAAATGTATACATAAGACCACTAGCTTACATTACATAACCTAATAAGAGTGAGCAGGATCACTGTCCATTGTTAGCTAGGATTCATTCCTATATTTGCAGAAAAATAAAAACAAATACAAATTGAAAAAATATGTATCTTTAGGGATCAGCTTAATTAGGTTACACTATAGTGAATACTTAAATCTATAAAAAATAAAAATGCATGATACACCACCTGCAGGTTTTTTCTTCTTTGAAAGATTTGCTTTGGAGGTATGTAAAAGAACGTGAATTTCAGATAGGGCTGCCCTCACATAAAAAGTTTGGTCATTAGCTACTGGCCCTTGAAGAATCTTCAATACATCATTCCTAACAGTGCAGGCAAACTCTTCACTCTCCATTAACCAAGGATGCTGAAATTATTTGAAGCAGTATAGAAATACTGTATAATTTATCCTCATGCTTGTTCTTGGACAAGCATAAGGATAAACAGGCAAGGTCTGTAACAAGATATGATGAGCTGAGGAAGTAAAATTAATTATGAACCAAAGAAATCCTACAATATATTCAATGGGGTGAGAGAAAACATAAAAAATAAAGTAAAAAAAATTTAAATATAAATTAAGGTGAATGTGAACAATTACTTTTAAAGCAATAAAAATGAAAATTGGCTTACATTCTGTGCTTCCATTTTAGGACTCTCAACTGCAATTGCTGCTTCCTGAAAGTTTGCATTAGCTGCTAATACTGCCGACAATGAAAGCACAGCTTCGGTAGCATCTAAACTGCTCTCCTGATGGTCTCCATTGAAGAGACGCACTGTCCATGCATACGCAGTCAATACATTCAAGATGTTATATGGAATACAAGGTGAAGGTGTAACTTTCTGTAAAGAAAAATGTGAGACATGAAAGTATTATTTTATTGACAACATATTATTATTATTACGGGGAACACTAAACCCATAGGGATTATACAGCACCTGTAGGGGGAGGGGATGACAGGCATTCAGGCTCAATTCAGGAAACTGAAGCACAGATCTAATTCCCTAGATCAAGAGCCCTTCACTAGCATCAAAGAACCTCCCTTGAGAGGACAACATATACTAGACTAGTCCAAATTGTATTGTATCACATTTTAGGTACAAGATAGAATCTTTCTTTCTTTCAACACACCGGCCGTATCCCACCAAGGCAGGGCGGCCCAAAAGGAAAAACAAAAGTTTCTCCTTTCACATTTAGTAATATATACAAGAGAAGGGGTTACTAGCCCCTTACTCCTGGCATTTTAGTCGCCTCTTACAACACGCATAGCTTAGGGAGGAAGAATTCTGTTCCACTTCCCCATGGAGATAAGAGGAAATAAACAAGAGCAAGAACTAGTAAGAAAATAGAAGAAAACCCAGAGGGGTGTGTATATATGCTTGTACATGTATGTGTAGTGTGACCTAAGTGTAAGCAGAAGTAGCAAGAGGTACCTGAAACCTTGCATGTTTATGAGACAGAAAAAACACCAGCAATCCTACCATCCTACAGGCTTTCATTTTACATTCACTTGGCAGGACGGTAGTACCTCCCTGGGCGGCTGCTGTCTACCAACCTACTACCTAGCACAAGATAGAATATACATAGTAAATCCAATGTAAACATTTCTGAGTGAATCTTTTGACATGCTTAAAAGCTTGTCAATATTATTTCATTGCAGTGCAAAAGTAACCACTTCACTCCATGTTTTCATGCTTAGTTTATATGCTATTGTGTGTTTATCTAAGAGTGTTTCTTTACAAGCTGCTTATGTGATGATTCAGTTCAGTATTATTGAAGGGTGAATTCCATTATGGCATCAAGAAAACAACCTACTGTATTTGGTAATACAGTTTCTTTGCAACTTACTATATCTGGCAAAAGAGATTCTGTCTCCAGAAGAGGAATAATTTGAAGACAAAACTCAAGTTACTCCAGCATCTAACTAGGAAGAAATGGCAGCATTAATAGTGTGGTTGCTTGAAGTGAACTAGTCACAGTCATGTATTCCTGTGGCTTTGACCTCAACAAAGGTGATGCACCAGGCAAAAAGGCTAAAATCAAACCTTTTTTATTTTCTGATAATTTACTTGCCATGGGAATACCATTCAAAGACATATTATAAAGAAATTTAAAATAAAGATAAAATAAGACTAAATTTCGTTATTCGTTTTATTGCTGGGCCATTCAAACTTTTCAATGGACAGAACTTTTGTTGATGAAGTACAAAAGACTAATCTCTAGATGCTTCAAATATAATTAGATAATAAAGAACAACCTAGGTAGTAGGTTGGTAAACAGCAACCGCCCAGGGAGGTACTACCGTCCTGCCAAGTGAGTGTACAACGAAAACCTGTAATTGTTTTACATGATAGTAGGATTGCTGGTGTCTTTTGTCTGTCTCATAAACATGCAAGATTTTAGGTATGTATGTCTTGCTACTTCTACTTGCACTTACGTCACACTACACATACATGTACAAGCATATATATACACACCCCTCTAGGTATTCTTCTATTTTCTTTCTAGTTCTTGTTCTTGTTTATTTCCTCTTATCTCCATGGGGAAGTGGAACAGAATTCTTCGTCCGTAAGCCATGGTGTTGTAAGAGGCGACTAAAATGCCAGGAGCAAGGGGCTAGTAACCCCTTCTCCCGTATAAATTATTAAATTTAAAAGAGAAAATTTCGTTTTTCTTTTTGTGCCCCCCTGCCTTGGTGGAATACGGCCGGTGTGTTGAAAGAAAGAATAAAGGACAAGTTCTTTCAGTAAACCAGTTAGCCAGATTCGAGTCCTGAAAGTGGAAAGGGCAGTGAGAGGTGGGAACATTACAGGCTCAGGGTAATCTGAACTGTGATGTCAGCACACTTCTAGCAAGACAGCAACTGAATAAATAAAGGTGGACGTGTTTCCTCTTTTAAGTCACCCTTTCTTGGTGGGAGATGGGCATTGAGGGAAAAAAAAATTATTTAACAATTGGCAGTTCAAGAGAATTACCCAAGATCCACAGCAATAACCCTAAGTAGTACATCTATATAATTATTCATACAAAATTTGGCTGGAAGATCAAGTGTGTGAATTCTTACCGTCAGTTCACTAAGCAAGGGAACTTCAATTATCTCAGGACATCCAACAGCGTATTCTGGAGAAGATTGACTTCCGGGTCTGATCTCTTGCACTTTTGGTATTTGTTGATCCCACCAGGGAATCCAAGGAGGAATCAAGTCTTCAAAACCACCCTTATCAATGAGCGCACGAAACTCTTGTCGCTCCTCTTCAGTGAGCTTTTTCCATATTGCGTCACTATCATTAAGATCCACATCTGAAAAATATTACTGTAAAATATATTCCACTAAATGTTATTTGAAAATTCCTCACTTTTATTTTTTTAAACACAGCAGCTGTCTCCCACCAATGCAAAACTATAACCATACAGAGACAAAAGGGAATGTAGGATAATGGGAGTTGAAGGCAAAAATTCTAAAACTTATTTTTGACAGAGAAACTTGAAGAACTGTGATGTAGTAGAACCATGAGTAAATTAATATAGGCTTCACTTAGATACTTTTACTCAATTGAAATTTGCATCAATTCATAACAAAATTATCATGCGCGTATTGCCCTCTTCACACAAAAAATTACTTTACTATTTTATTATTATTATTATTATTATTATTATTACTGAGTCAGGTTAGGCAATCCTAAAAAAAAAAAAAAAAGGGAGAGAGAGAATGAGAGACAGACAGACATGCCAAGATATCAACTTTAGCCTCAGTAGTGCAGTCAACAATACACTGGAGTGCTAGTGGTATATGAAAAAACTGTCAATTTGAGAAGCTTTCAATAAATTAGTCTCTTAACAGACATGGCAATCCCAAAGGAACCTCCGGCTGTTGCAGTACAATCCACTATGAGTAATTGTTACTAGGAGAGGCATGCACATAGTGAATGGGATTCTTCTCATACTCTCACTATAACCTTCAAAGAAATTATTAAACTCACTGCATAAGAAATTTAACAAATAATTGTGGTAGTTATTTATTCCTCCTGTTTTTTGGGTCACCCTACCTCAGTTGGAGATGGCTGATGTTAAAAAAAAAAAAATAGTGGTAGTAGTTATTCTGACAGATTAACTAATAAATTTGTTGGATTTTATGTTCTACATCACCAAATACTTTCCTCACTTTAAGAGAGAAATGAGCTGCCATGAATGTAAGTTATAATACTAAATACTTCTGGTAACCCTTGAAAATCAATATAGCATACAACTTAAAATACAGTCTCTGCTCACTTAATGATGGAACTCTGTTCCTAAGACCACGTCAGTAAACGAATTCGTCGCTAAGTGAGGAGCATACTATAATGGTAGTGGGTTTGCATCAACCATCTTTGATACTATTTTAATGTCACCTTTGCACCATTTATAACATTCTGGTATATTTTTAAATGTTTATACAGCAGTGTACTGTATACTGTAATAAACAGAACAGAGGAAATCAGCACTAATATACATTATTTAGGTATGCATAGTGGTCAGAGAGCCTGTCATAAGGCCAAGTCGTCGGTAAACGAGTATGTCGCTAAGTGAGGAGAGGCTGTATTCAAAATTGTCCTGAAGAAATGACCTAGTCATTACAAGAAAACAAACATGATATGCAATTACTGTACTGTGAATAAGAATACTGTACATGTATATGTATACACAAGACAAGTGCATATGGAATGTACAATACTTCTTGAATGGATTAAATAAAGTTGAATACAGTGGAACCTCGGATTTCACCATTAATTCGGTTCTAGAAAGTCTGACGAAAACCGAATTTGACGAAAACTGAAGTAACATTTCCCATAAGAAATTATATAAATCCAATTAATCCATTCCAGACAATCAAAAGTATTAACAAAAAATACATTTTATAAAGAATAACTATAGTTTTACATACAGAAAACAATGAGAAATAAATATAAAGGACTAATGAAATGGATAAATGAACATTTAACATCACTTTTATCTTTATTGAAGACTCTAGTTGCCATATGGAAGACGGCAAGGAGAGGAGAGAGAGAGGAGAGGTTATCTCTACCACTATCGCTACCACCCTCTATCACCATCACTACCACTCTCTACCACCATCTACCGATGAGTAACAAAGCCAGACTGACTCAGAACGTGTGGGATGCTTTGTGTGGGTGTGGGCGGACACGTTTGGTATGGTGGACCACTGTCAACTCTACGAAAACTGAGGTGATGAACAAAAACTGGGACAAAATTTTGACGAAAAAAGTCGTTGAAAACTGAATTCTACGAAAACCGAGGTTCCACTGTACATATTTACAAAAGGCTTGGTTAACCAGTGACAAAGAAATACATGAAAAACGAGATTAATGTGTACCTGCCATTCTAGCAGCCAAGTCCTCATCATCATCTGAATCAAGAGGTTCATCCTCCTCATCACCCATAACTGAATCTCCAGCCTTTATTCGATGAAGGATTCTCATCATTTTTTTACGTGATTCTTCTGACAATGTTCCACTGCGAAGCTGTCATAATAAGATACTTGTTGGATATGCATTCAACAAAGATGTTTGAAATTATTAAGCATACAAAACACAAAATATTGCAGAAAAATACTAGAAGACCTATAACATTTGTGATGTACTAACAATACAATATGGTACACAAAATAATTTCTTAAACTGCCAATTTAATGACAATATTGTGTTGGGACGAGGTACTAGCTTAATCAGCAGTTCACCTGATATAATGTGGGAATGTGTCGGTTTGCTGATGACACAAGGCTTTTGCGAGATTCTGCAGAGAAATGTCAGCAGATGACTATTAAAACTGATGTGAATCATAAAACAGATGAAAGAAAGAAGGTAGCTGATGTGTTAGAGTCTGTGGAAAGAAAAGTTCATAAATGAATGTATGAAGGAAATAAGTATCAAAGTAGAGTGGTGCCAACACCTAAGCATGGGTATTTTTTTTAATATTTTCGTGAAACACTGAACATGTGTGGGGTCATTCAGTGCCAGAGAGTTGGAGGTTTGATCCTCCTGTCGGCTAATCATAACAGACATGCTACCTAACCATACTCACTAAGTTGCTGTGCAGGGGGATGAAGCAGCGATTCAAGTTCGTGTTGATATTATGCAAAGAAAATGAAGTGAAGATTTGGGGTGAATGAAAGACAATGCATGAAATGTCTAAAGAATATTTAGGATAGTGTGAAGGTTATGAGAAATAGAGGCTCGAGCCTCCAGTAGGTATGTACAGTACATGCAAGCTTGTTAACCCTTAAACTGTCCAAATGTAGATCTACGTTTGCGCTCGTAGCACTCCGACCTAGATTTTCACTATAAGAAAGAATGTAAAAAAAAAAAAAAAAACTAATCTACATCTGGACAGTTAGAGGGTCAAACTGGAAGGAGTGGAGACGAGTGTTTTGGGGGGATTTGATAGACCGTTGGAGTGTTAACAAGGTTTAGGAGAAAGTGGTTAACTAGACTTGGGTTCTGGAGGTAAGTACATGTAGTACAGTTCCTGCACTTTGATAGACAGTAATGCTACAGGTTGGTGAATCACTTAAATAGTAATGTCTATGCAATTCTGGAAACAGCTAAAGAATGAATAATAATGTTTTCTTTCTTTACTTCATCTTGCCTTGGTATAAAATAGCCAGTGTAAGGTATTGAAAATTTAAGGTTACTGTAGATACTCCTTCATATTATCACAGAGAACCTCCTGATAAAATAAAAAAAAAACAGCTTAATGAACCATTTATAAGTATCCTGCCTAGGTGGGGATAGAAGTAATAGTAGTAACTGTAATAACAGTAACAGTAAAAATATTAATATTAATAATAATGAGTAATAAAAATAAGTAATAATAAAATAATAATATATTATTATTATCATTAATAGTATATTATTAATATTAATTTATCTTCAAAGATGATACATTAGTGTTACAAAGATAGGTTAACAATTTATATTCTCTATATTGAGAAAACCCATAATTATGCAAAGCATGACAGGCAGGCTTGAGCATGCATGAATTTCTGGTAATGCCATACAGGTAGGTGTCCCATTAATTCATTTTTCTCTCTGACAAACCACTTAATTTTAATTTTTTTTATTACACCAACACTGATGAATCATCAAAACCAGAATAACAGAATGATAAAGCTTTTGGTGTATTTAGACATGAAGATTTAAATAAACTGATGCCACAAAAAACATTCAGAAAATGCATATACATTTGGCACAATACATACATTAATTATAACTAACAGTAATGGATAAACACTAGTTCCAAATATTTTTAAATGTAATACACCAGTGTGTATTATTCAAAGAGAGTTGAATTTGTATAATAATCAATAATTTTTAAGAATACCTTGGAAAAGGCATATTAACTAGCAAAAAAAAAAAAATGGACATCTTTACCTCTTCTTTAATCATATCCTCGTAAAAGCTCTCGGAACACTGTGCGTGATTTTGGTGCTTGTAACATTTTGAGGAGCAGTACTGGACATTGCAACGAGGGCATGAATACTGCGAGTTGTTTGGACAACTGAAACAAAAATACTGCATACAGTCTTTATATGTTATATTTTACACACTGCTTGCTTCACTCCTGCTGGATGGGGAAGATCTTAATCATTCTCTGTGCAATTTCACCCTGTAATATTATGAACCC
Source organism: Cherax quadricarinatus (assembly GCF_038502225.1). NCBI lineage: Eukaryota > Metazoa > Arthropoda > Malacostraca > Decapoda > Parastacidae > Cherax > Cherax quadricarinatus. The sequence goes on from NC_091331.1 coordinate 3,768,976, forward strand.
ATTTTGTCCAATTTAAGAGCCTAAAACCTTCCTGATCCAAAAAATGTCAGCTATCTAGAGGTCATATGCTTTATTGTTCAATACAGTATGTATATGAGATTCTAGAGACAGGTGATAGATATACTGATTACAAGAGCAAGGGGTATTTTCAATTCAGAGGCATCTTTTAGAAATTTGGCTGGAATGTTATCAGGGCCAGTGCTTTTTGAATGGTTTCAACTTGGTTCCTTTTGTACAAAATCATAAGATAAACCTAACAGCTGGAAATTGTTTGATGTACCTGGTAGATTACCAACTACTGTATTGATGATACAATTATAATAAGAATTGTAACAGTTTGTCACTTTAGATGCTTAGTGGCATACATATATGTCTTGTTACTGGTATTTAACACTGTTAAACCAATCTACTGGAGCTCATGCTCATTGCTCAATTAGTAGCAATTTCAGCTTACACACTGTTGGACTGGAGTTAGGTCCCAGGAATAGTGGAAACTGTGGGCATGTTTCCTCACACATGCTGCTCTTGTTCACCTAGAAGTAGGTACAAGTGTGTTAGCCAACTGTTATCGGTTTATATTGGGGAAGATGATTAAAGGACCTCAATGCAAACTAGTCAGATGCAATGGCTTTTTGAATTATCCTTGGTTACTAATTCTCCAGATATTATTATTATTATTATCAAGGGGGAAGCGCTAAACCCGGAGGATTATACAGCGCCTGGGGGGGACGTGGAAGGCATTCAGGCTTAATTCGGGGAACTGGAGCACAGATCCAATTCCCTAAATCAAGAGCCCCTCACCAACATCAAGGAACCTTCCTTGAGGGGAATTCTCCAGATAAATAATCTGAATAAAATCTTCTAACCAAGAAGGTTGTAACTATTGCCAAAGATTTCTAGAACTGTTCCTCTATTCTTTAATATTAGAACTATGTTTCAACACTGCTTCTTACCCTGTAAAATTTAAGGTGCTGCAGCTTGCTGCCTGTTTGGGTCTATTTTTTTTTTTATCCTAATGTCATTTATTAGTAGGATATCATCAAGGATTGTAATGAAGGATTCTAAAAAAATAATCAAGACACCATTTAGATTCATGCATCTTATTATGCAAGTTTATATTTTGTCTTTTAGCACAAAACGTATAATTTTTTTTACAATGATCTTCATGGTACATAAATGTTACGGGTACATAAAAAATGCACTATGTTGATTTAATCAGTATATAAGTTTTTGCAGCTTATTTATCAGTTTCTTTAATTCATTTCCTAGTTGATCTCATTGTTTATTGGCCTATGATGCCCTAATGGTCCTCTGTTTTATTTTTATGGGGCAGTAAGTGATAAAATAGCCACTAAGGTGTGCTGGATTGTATGCCAAGCCCATGATGACACTCTTCAGGTCGCTTGTTCTATCTAGGCTGGAATATTGCTGCACACTAACAGCACCTTTCAAGGCAGGTGAAACTGCTGACCTAGAAAACGTACAGAGAACCTTCACGACACACATAACGGAGATAAAACACCTCAATTACTGGAAGCGCTTAAAGTTCCTGAACCTTTACTCCCTGGAACGCAGGCGGAAGAGATACATGATTATATACACCTGGAAAATCCTAGAGGGACTAGTACCAAACTTGCACACGAAAATCACTCTCTCCAAAAGCAAAAGACTCGGCAGACGATGCAACATCCCTCCAATGAAAAGCAGGGGTGTCACTAGCATGCTAAGAGAAAACACAATAAATGTCAGGGGCCCAAGACTGTTCAACTGCCTCCCAGCATACATAAGGGGGATTACCAATAGACCCCTGGCTGTCTTTAAGCAGGCACTGGACAGGCACCTAAAATCGGTACCTGACCAGCCGGGCTGTGGCTCGTATGTTGGATTGCGTGCAGCCAGCAGTAACACCCTGGTTGACCAGGCCCTGTTCCACCATGAGGACTGGTCACAGACCGGGCCGCAGGGGCGTTGACCCCCGGAACTCTCTCCAGGTAAACACTCAGCTCACACACTGAGGTCAGGGGGTCGATCCCAGTATGAGTGGAAACATTAGGATATGTTTCCTTAAAGCACCTGCTGTCCATGTTCACCTATCCATAAAATAGGTACCTGGGAGTTAGTTGACTGGTGTGGGTTGCATCTTGGGGACAAAATGGACCCAATTTGCCTGAAATGCTCTGCATAACAAGGGGCTTTCTAGACAATAGTATGTCACTGATGTCAGCTGTATACCTAGTACATGTACTTGTAGAAATAAATATTATTATTATTAAGTTCTACTAGGAATGACTCATGACAGTTTTCATAGCAGTTACTACTGTCCCACTTACCTACAACTTTTATTGCAAACTTTTTTTTTTACAGCCATATATTATGGCTTCGTCGTCATAAGTCAGTAGGAAAGATACTTAGGAAAAACAATTACGTAGGTAAATACTATCAAACCAAGATTCTGAAAGGGTAATTGCTTTCCTCTGCTAGAATCCTAGCTTTCGACTCATTTTAGGCGAAACAACTTGAACATTGCCTCTCTACGTCTGTCAACGTAAAGATTAACGCCAATAACGTCTAAAAAATAATACTACTACTAAAATCCCCCTCTCAAAACCACACAAAACTACCACTACCTCATCTCAAGCCCCAAAACACACCATAGTTATTAATAAGCAAATAAACTTTAGACACAGGTACACATAAGTACAATTATCACACACACACTAAATTACCTAGGATAACACCCCATCCCCTCAAAAATAAAGTCAGTGAGTTATTTCCACTAGGGAGTCCTGTACCACCTCATGACATGCCATCATTACTGACCAGCAGCCTCACACGTAGCATCTCCTCTCACACCTGCACAAACAACCCCCCTCATGGAGACTCACAATGCACATTTTCTGCAGCCAGAGTTGGAAGACGCAGCCATCATCCCTCCCAGAGCCAGACAAGAAGAACTCTGCTGCTGCTGCTGCTGCTGCTGCTCTGCTGCCTGCTACTGCTTATTACTACTACTGTCTGCTGCTGCTGCCTGACACACACGTTCACTATACCCTCGACACCCCTCAAGGAAGGTTCCTTGATGCTGGAGAGGGGCTCTTGATGTAGGGAATTGGATCTGTGCTTCAGTTTCCTGAATTAAATCTGAATACCTTCCACATCCCCCTACTGGCGCTGTATAATCCTACGGGTTTAGTGCTTCCCCTTGATTATAATAATATATACTCGACAAACTCCTCTCCATTACTATTATAATCAAGGAGAAGCGCTAAATCCGTAGGATTATACAGCGACTGTGGGGGATGGAGGGTATTCAGGGTTAATTCAGGGAACTGGAGCACAGATCCAGTTCCCTAGATCAAGAGCCCCTCACCAGCATCAAGGAACCTTCCTTGAGGGGAAACTCTTCTCCAGCCTTCTTTAAAGTTTAAGTAAGTTTAATTAGGCACAGGCACACATAAGCACAACTATCATACATAATATAAATAGGATACCCGCCCCCCACACACACGCAAAAAAAAAAGTCAATGAAAAATAGGTAAGTCGTTCAGTCAGTCAGTAAGTCAGTAAGTTAATAAGTCAGTAAGCCATCAAGTCAGTAAATCAGTATGACAGTAAACCAAAAAGTCAGTCAGTGAATTAATCAGTGTAAGTAAACCAAAAAAGTAAGTCATTAAACCAAAAAGTAAGTCAGTAAACCGAAAAGTAGATCGGTAATTAAGTAGGTACGTCATTAAACCAAAAAAAAATCAGTAAACCAAAAAGTAAATCATTAATTAAGTACGTAAGTCAATTAACAAGTACATCAGTAGGTAAAAAATATGGCTACGGTACTTCTAATGCTCTCTCTCTCTCTCTCAAAAAAAAATACTGATTGAAGGAATTCTGAAAATACCACATTAGTCCCTCCATGATCGTAGTTATTTTAAGGCAATGAAAGTATAATTGACTGACTGGCTGGCTGTCTGGGGTTATGGGGTGCGTGAGACACCTCTCTCAGGTCGTGCAGTGCCCCAAACACACACACAGAAGAGGCGGAGCCAGGAGCTGTGAATCGACCCCTGCAACCGCAGTTAGGTGAGTAAGTAAGTTTATTCAGGTATACACAAATACAATTACATAGAATTATCATACATAGCAGCATATGTGTAGAGAACCTGGGATAACCCAAAAAAGTCAGACAGAGTGACTTATTTCCATTGGGGTCCTTTTACCTTATTATTATATTATAAAGGTTATAATATTTTCTTATTATTCTACAATGAAGATAACATCTTATTATCATACTAAAAAGACTATCTACTACAGGAGGGTTATTAAGACTATCTACAATACGAGGGTCATTACTAGGAATAAGGTAAAAATTACACGTATGTTAGCTAAAAAATAGAAAATCATTCCCCTCCCTTTCTGTAGTTACATTCATCAGACACCTTTTGGCACTCTTCTTGAACTGGTTCATGCTATGACTGGCTTTGACATGTGCGGGCAGTCTGTTCCATTCCTTTATTGCTGTAGGTTCTCTACACATATGCTGCTATGTATGATAATTCTATGTAACTGTATTTGTGTATACCTGAATAAACTTACTTACTTACTTACTTACAATAAAAGGTGTTTGAAGCCTGGCCACTGACTGTGGGTACTACAAAGTTGTGTTCTCTCCCCCTAGTACTATGATTGCTTTGGTTCCCAGCCTTGACAAAATTGACAGCAAGATATTCTGGACACTGTTTGTGAGCAATTTTATAAACATGATTTAGCTTCAGTTGTTTTACTCTGTCTTCAACATTCAGCATATCCAACTGCTGTAATTCATCCTGGCCTACATGTTCTCTTGGTCCCAGCCCCAGGATGAATCTTACGATTTTGTTCTGGGTGATTTGCAGTCTATCTTTCAGTTTTTTTTGTCAAGGCAGAGTACCATGAAGAGCAAGCGTAATCCATATGGCACTGTATGGCCAAAGCTTCAGTCTCAGATAATTTACTACATTAAAAAACTGTGAAAGTTCCTTCCACCCGTGAAGAAAGGTTCCTTGATGCAGACGAGGGGGGGGGGCTCTTGATACGAGAAATGTCCTTAGCAAGTATGTTTATTCAGGTACACATAAATACGGTTACATAAGTTTTCATTTTTGCCTTCTTATTTCCCTCTGCGAATTTTGCGATCCCTACTGGTTTAGCGTTCACCCTTAAATATACTACTGGCTACTGCTAATAATAGTAATGCAAAAAGTTTCGGAATTATGCATGAAATCTAAATAGAAAAACTTGCCTAGCTAGTTACAAGTTTTTTTTTTTTTTGTGGGTGTATATATAATAACCTTAGACTTGCTGGGTAGGTTAAGAAGTGTTCGCCAGATGTGTTATCAGTTGAGATGTATGTATGTATGTAGCCAGCAAACACAATTGAGCGCTTACAATTAGATGAGCGGCATATAATACTGACATGTTGAAGAATAAGACGCTTGTGCAGTATATGGGTATCTTAATTTGAGAAACATTACGTCCACAGAGTGTACATGTATTTTGTTCTTCACAATCCAGCGTTTTTATACACCAGTGTTTCTGAGTGGTGTTCAGCCAGCAAACACGACGGGCGATGCAAGTCAATACGTTAAATACTTCAACTCATGCTGAATTTCATTTTCTGAATTAAAATGGAAATGAGTGTTGGTTTTCTAGGGAATTTTTAGTTTAAATTATCATTCATTGTCGCTGTATGGCTATATTCTCACTATAAGATGCAATAAAGCAAGGGCTATGTAAGATAAACTAATGCAATGATAAATTAGACTGATATGACAAGGACCACAATGGATTATTATTATATTTATGGGAAGCGCTAAATTCATAGGGTTCAGACAGTGCCGGGGAAAGGAAGCAGTCAGAAAAGGGGGGACAGGTCCAATTCCTTGGATCAAGAGTTTCCAATTGAAGGAAATTCCACTGGAAATAAGCCACATTCTTTGCTTTTATTGGGCTGTTTTAAGTTAAATATGCATAATGTTCTATAAACTTGTACCCATAACGACAAGTGTGCCCTCAAGATCATTGTAAATATGCTTGCATGACCTAAAAAAAATTGGCAGTAAGTGAAATGTAAGTTTAATTAGGTACATGTACACATTGGTACAATTATACAAATTTATGTGATTACAATTATTATACATATGATTACAATTATCATACATATGATTACAATTATCACACATATGTGTAAATTACCTAGGATAGCCTGAAAAAAAAGTCTTAAATAAACACCAGCATATTGCTTAACCAATACATAAAAGAACTTTGGACAATTTACTTAGACCAAACTCGTCTAAATAAAGTATCCAAAATGCTTTTTGTCCCAAGTAAACAAAATAACTTGCTTGGAGTATGGATTTTTTTGTGATGCAAAAAGTGCTTGCTAGAAGCGTTTGCCAGTGTTGGTTACCGTGGAGGAGGTTTAGTGAGGCTGAGGCAGGTGTTGTGTGTTTATATGCATCAGCTGACTCCTGCCAACATCTCCCAGGCTGCTGATTCCTTCATTTCCCGGAATCTTCTTTCATTCCTCACGCCAGCAAGAGGTAAATAGGGCATTCCTAGGTCATCGTGTGAATTAATACAGGACTCTTGCTTGTCTGATAGGCTCTTAAAATGTTGACCCGGCTTCTGGTTTTTTAATTATGTTTCAGGCGTTGGATGCTATTTTCCGTATACATTGCCATTATTTATTACAGCTTTTTTGTGTTAGATCTGCTGGCTGTATTTAAAATGTTGTATGTATTTGATATGAATACTAATTAAATATACGAATGAAAGTACTAGTGCTGAAAGAAAACGAGAAGCGGATATGAACTTGCCTTTTTTTTCTTAAATGAACTTTTTAGTTTTTTGTAGTTCTGATCTTGGAAGAGGCAAGTTTTTTTTTACAGGCGTTGTATAAAAAGTAGAAGCTTGTGGTTGGTATTGGCAGTGCCAGGCCAGCTGAATACTGTCACAGTATTTTGTGTAATTGACTCTTCAAGTGATATTTTGTAAGAAGAAACTATGATCAGAGGCCCTCATTTCTTCTCGTTTAGTGATTGTATTCGTTTTCCTAAGTAATAAACGGAATTAAACATGGTTGTTTCCTGTCAAGGTACCGCACTGAATTAATTTTAAGTCATAACCATTATTTTCATAGGATTTAGGTAAGCACTAGTTTGGCAGTAGGGTTGTAGATGAGTAGACAAACTCCCAGGTAGTGCCATTGAGGTGAGAACTGTAGGTGGCTTTAATTATAAGTTGAACATGTGGGATATGCTGGACCTGCCTAACAGAGGCCAATGGGACTATTGCAGTGTTCCTTCATTAATAAGCAGTTAAGTTTAGTTAGGTACAATTTTACACAATTCTGGATGATTATAATTATACTGTATTGCTTAGTAACATATTTATGTGTAAATTACCTAGGATAGCCCAAAAAGTTATTCTTACCTTATAGTACAAAAAAAATATTAGCTAACAATCAAAAGAAATGCCAGTCAAGGCTTCATTACATTAACTAACTGTGTATTTTATATATTTGCCTCAGGGCAGTGTATGTAAGGGAGTAAGTTTGTTTAGGCACAGATACACATGAGTACAATTATCATACATAGTGTAGACTAGCCAGGATAACCCAAAAAAGTCAGATAAAGTGACTTATTTCCATTGGGATCCTTGATGTTGATGGACATAAAGGATTCTTGATCTGAGGGACTGTACCTATTCTCTCTTTCCTTATATTGATGCTAATTGCTTTCTATTCTGCAGGCACTGCCTAAGCTCTTCTGATATATCACTTTCGTCTAAATATAATAATACTGTAATTACCAAGTATTCAAAACTGAGTATTTCATTAACACATTCTTCAGTGCTTACACTTTCAACTCTCATCTTCAGAAGTGTTACCTGTATTGCTATTAATATATTCTGTATAACTGCTTTTAGTTCCCTTGATTAGATAAGATTAACAACATGATTTCATAAGCAACTGATATTTCCAGTGTTAATCATGATGCAATTGTCTTTAGCTTAATGTGTTGGGTTCAGGAATTCTAAAGGACTATATAAATGTTACATAAATAAGGCATAGTCGGTTACTGCAAAATTGTTTGTAAACTCATCTGTGTAGCCTATTTGTTTCATTGCCTTTTAACATCATGTAGTTATGAGTTTATTTTAGGTAATACAATAATTATTCTAGTCTACTTCATTGTATATATCCTTTCTCATTAAACAGGTGATATTCTGATCAGTTGCTTTTGTGAGCCTGAGGGTAGATATGTGTATACTTCTTGTATATTCAATATTAGCTATAGATGTCCAGTATTGTAATTTATTTATACCAGTTCAGTAACATGAGAGCATATAAAATATATATCTTTGGTATCACATACTGTAAATATTGTTTAAAACATTTACTTTAAACTGCATAATATGAGATATTAAAATGAAATAAAATTTTATACCTCATCAGTTGATATTGTTACAGCTTACTCTATATTCTTTCCAGTATAGGTCATACCATTGAAGATAAAAAGCCCTTAGTGTATTAATATCCACCAAGCCATGCTTTTATCAACCCAGGAAGTAAACCCCCTAGAAGTCAGTTAATACCTGGATACATATTTATTGCTAAGTAAAAAGTTACTGTGGGTGTAAGGAGAATTGCCCATTTGCCTTGTCTTTCTCAAGGTTTGAACTTTAGATATTTTTGGCTGAGACAACTGCTATGACCACTGAGCTACAGGTACATGCAGTATACAGTACTGTATGTGGTGTAGAATTGCTGAAAATGTGAGACTGCAAAAAATATTAACCTACCATCGTGAAAATAAAAGATGAGTAAACCTGATTTATTTTGAGTGACCCTGCATACATCTTCCCTATGAAAATGTGTTCTCTTATCTTTTGTTTTCTCTATAGTAGTTCAGTATACTATACATAAATGCAAACTACTCCTATATTTGTTTCACTTGCATCTTAGTTATATTTTTATGTGTTGTAACTGTTGTATAAATATAAATATGTTTCTAGACAAAACTTTTAGTAATAATCATTTGAACTATTTTAGGAAGTGAGTATAAAACATGGCTATTCTCAGCAAGCTGTCAACCATATCTCAGTCTCGAGATGCAAGATTGTTTGGAGCCGCATCCACAGCAGCATTCCTGTACTGGATATATTGTGTGTCCAGAGAAGGTGGAAGAGCAAAGTTAGTAGCATTGCTTATTATGCTGTATTTACCTCAATTGAAATTTTTGTAGACATATATGTATGTACAGTACTCTTAAATTTTGTCTGTTTTGTTTATCATAGTACAGCAATTTATTTTTGTAGATTAGATCATTATTAACTCTATTTCATTATTATTTAGCAAATTTATGAATGCTCTGCAGTGGTAGATATTTTTTCACAGTATACATAAGATTTGTTGACTAAATTAAAAAAAATATTTTGTCACTTGATCCTTCCTCTACGAACTGTAATATGTACATAAATAGCCAATATTTCTTTGAACATCTTTCATGGCTGTTCGTAACTACTGGTATATAAAAATGTGATTTAGTATAGAGAATAAAGCTACAGAAAAACACACAAGAGCACACATACTGTATATATACTTTACAAAACAGTAGGAATCAAAGAGTGTTGTTTCTCTTAATCATGATCCATTCCTTGTTATGTGGATATGAAATAAAACGTGCTAAACATCTCAAGAAAAATTCAATTGATTTCTTATTTTTTCTTTCTGAACAAAGAAAACCACTGATTTTTCAGTTAGCTGGATTGCTTTAGCATTGATTTCCTCAGCTACTTTTATTCTTTTGTGCACTCATATTTCCCATTATATAAGGTCACCTATCATTCCATTTATACACCACTTAACTAACCCTTCAAATCCTATGTAGTGTACCTTGATGAGATAATCTGAAGGCCACATAACACCCACAATCTCTCTTATTAGCTCTTTGCTCTTTCACCTATCTCTGTTTACAAATAGGCATTGAAATTGCCCCTATTGGCCTGTCCTCACAGGCCTGGACCATGAGAAAAGATCTGTTTTTTGTCACCTTTTTTTCACCTTAGATTGCTGTAAAATTAGATACCATAATGTGAGTGTTGCGCATTTATGAGCAAATGATGCCATTTTTCTGTCTCGATCATTGCTGCCTGCCCAGGCCAAGTCATGGTATGCTGTATCTGTAAGTTATAACATATGAACCCCAAATTGCCCAGCAGCTGGAATAAGCCTTAGCTATTTCTCTGCCCCTCGTGACGTTCCTCTCATAAAAACTATTTTTCTTACTCTATCCTACCTTCTGTGCTTAACCCCCCAAAAGGTTTTTGTTATATAAAAGCTAGTAAGTAAGAGTTTTTAGTGCTCTCACATTAATTATTGTAATGTCTTTCAGAAAGCAAATAAAAGATGAAGTGAAATTTGTGGTCAACGAGTCTGGCAGTTCTGGTGATAAAAGACGAGTACATGTAAGTAGCAATAACTTACAGCATTTCTTAGAAAAAATTTCACCTGCCTCGGTGGGAGACGGCCGACTTGTTGAAAAAAAAAAAAAAAAACTTCTGCTTTCTTGTTCTGTCAGGTGATGGGGCTAGAAAACCTTCCTTATCAATTCTGAATGTGGTTATCATGTCTTCTTTTCATTTCCTATCAATTAATAATGGCATATATGTTGTTTTCAGGCTTTCTTCACTAATCATATTTTTTAGTTATGGGAGCAATTTTGTAGCTTGTCTTTAGACTTTTTTTTTTTTAATGTGACACCACACAGTATTTCAGTTTTGGTCTAACTTATGTAGCAAACTGCTTTTTTTTTTTTCTTAACACTTACCCTTCTGCATATCTGGAAGTGCTATTTTGTATGAAAGTTGGCCATTGTTATATAAAGGTTTCTATTTCTTTAATGCGATTTCTGGTAATTGTACAAAAAGTTAATTAAAGTAATATTTGCAGGTCAACAGAGAGTTTTTCAAATCTCTCAGGGGCATTTTGCGTATTTTAGTGCCTGGATTTTGGACTGCTGAATCAGGCTTTTTAATTCTTGTTGCTGCTACGCTTGTTGTTCGAAGCATGTGTGACATATGGATGATACATAATGGCACACTCATTGAGAGGTGGGTTCCTTGAAAAATTTTATTTTTAATTGTTGTTGACATCTTTGCTACTCTTCCTCAGGCTTTAAGAATATTTTTTTTTTTGTATAATATAATTGTGCAGTCTTTATTTTCAAAATATTTTACATCCATGATTAGGAGTATAAATAGTGTTCCTAATTTAATGAGTAAGCTATTTTAATAAACAGGAAACTTAATTTCTTCTCATTTGCTTTACAGTGCAATTATCTCAAAGGACTTGAACCACTTCCTCCGGCACCTAGTTGAGCTTGTTCTTGCTATGCCAGCTGTAAGTATAGAAGAATATTACATTCATATATTGTATCTTAAAATACAGTAAAAAAAATCACAAACTTTATTAAACTAAAATTATTAAAGAAATTTATGGAGTATAATTTGTTTTGATTAGGAAACACTTTATCTCAGATATAAATGTCTTTTATTAAGCCTGACATCAAGGTAGTTCTAATATTTTCTGAACATTTTGACCTATAAGATCATTCATTTCTCTTGTCTTTAAAAATGTATTGATGTAGGGCCTTAATTTATAACATTCATACAAAAAAAAAATAAGTTTCTACTTAGGTATTTGGAGCCTGGAACCTATTTTCTCACAGACATCCATCTATATTTTTTTTAAAAGAAATTTTGTATTATATTCCACTTATTTTGAACCCACACCTCTACCCAGCACCCTAGCATTCACTTCTTTTACAGCCCCATCTATAAATATATTATAGGGCATTACTGCACTGCAAAATATTTAAGTCATGTCCAAGCACCATTATAATGAACAGCATCATGTATTAATATGCATTTACCATGTATTTTGCAGATTTCACTCATAAATAATGTTCTGAAGTATGGTCTCTTTGAAATGAAACTGCGTTTCAGAACTAGACTGTCTAATCACCTGTATGATAGCTATCTGAAGTAAGTGCTAAGCTCTTCCCACATGTTATGCTTCTGAGATGTAGGCCTGCATTTTATTTATCTGAAACATTGTTTTTTGGTGGGGCGTGGATTTCTTTTCAGTTCGTTCTTTTCCTCAGCTTAAAATGAGTCGGACAAGAAGCTTCTCTTACCATAAGCAATTGTTTTTCAATTTATGTCACTGCATTTTCAAGTGTGATTTGTCATATCATTACTTTCTTTAATTTTCACTTTCATATAAAATTCTTCCATAATAGTCTGCATAATATTTTTATAAATTTTTCTTCTTTCTTACAATGCACGGGCTGTATCCCACCGAGGCAGGGTGACCCAAAATGAAAAGCAAAAGTCTCTCTTTAAATTTAGTAATGTATACAGGAGAAGGGGTTACTAGCCCTTTGCTCCCTGCATTTCAGTCGCCTCTTATGACACACATGGCTTACGGAGGAAGAATTCTGTTCCACTTCCCCATGGAGATAAGAGGAAATAAACAAGAACAAGAACTAGTAACAGAATAGAAGAAAACCCAGAGGGGTGTGTGTATATATATGTTTGTACATGCATGTGTAGTGTGACCTAAGTGTAAGTAGAGGTGGCAAGACATACCTGAAATCTTGCATGTTTATGAGACAGAAAAAAGATACCAGCAATCCTACCATCATGTGAAATAATCAGAGGAGGAAATTATTATTTTTTTTTTTCAACAAGTCGGCTGTCTCCCACAGAGACAGGGTGACCCAAAAAGAAAGAAATTCCCCAAAAAGAAAATACTTGCATCATCATTCAACACTTTCATCTCACTCACACGTGATCAGTGTCATTGCAGAGGTGCCCAGATACAACAGTTGAGAAGCATATATAAAGATATATAACATACCCCTCCAAACTGCCAATATAGTGCAAGCATTGTATGTACTTCCCATTTCTAGTACTCAAGTCCGGCTGTATGAAAATAACCAGTTTCCCTGAATCCCTTCACTAAATATTACCCTGCTCACACTCCAACAGACACATGCTTGATGGAAGTCCAAGCTCCTTGCCCACAAAACCTCCTTTACCCCCTCCCTCCCAACCTTTTCAAGGATGGCCCCTACCCTGCCTTCCTTCCCCTACAGATTTATATGCACTCCAAGTCATTCTACTTTGATCCATTCTCTCTAAATGACCAAACCACCTCAACAACCCCTCTTCAGCCCTCTGATTAATACTTTTAGTAATTCCACACCACCACCTAATTTCCACACTCCGAATTCTCTGCATAATATTTATACCACACGTTGCCCTTAGAGAGGACGTCTCCACTGTATCCAGCTGCCTCCTCGCTACAGCATTTGCAACCCAAGCTTCACACCCATATAACAGTGTTGGTATCACCATACCTTCGTACATTCCCTTCTTTGCCTCCATAGATAACGTTTTTTTGTCTCCACAGATACCTCAATGCACCACTCACCTTTTTTCCTATATCAATTCTGTGGTTAACCTCATCCTTCATAAAACCATCCGCTGACCAGTCAACTCCCAAATATCTGAAAACATTCACTTCTTCCATACTCCCTCTCTCCAATGTGATATCCAATTTTTCTTTATCTAAATCAAAAATGAAATATGAAAATGAAATATGTAAAGAAAATGGATTTTCCTCAATAGTGACGAAAGAATAATAATAGGAAAATATTATATTTCATATTTAAATGTCACAGCTTGAAGGACGGTGTTAAATGCCTGAGGTTTAATGGTAGTTTAAAGTGTAAACACAACATTGGGAAAATCAGAAAAAAACCAAGACGTTTTGTTTTACAGCGATGCAACCCCTTAAACAATGATGTAGAAGTAGAGAAAAAGTTGAACTGCCCTACATGAAATAGTCATCTTTTGATTCACAGTAATATGCCACCCAGTATTTCTTCTGTGCTGTGTCTTGGAATATTGGGATACTTGCAGGTATTTAATGGTTACTTTAACTTCAGCATATGTGCACTATTGCTGCTTGTCCTATGGCTAAACTGCATTAGTGTAAACGTCCTGTGGTTTGCTTGAGTAATTTTGTATTACAAGAACCAGAGTTAATTAAGGTTTTCCTCTGGCAAAATGGTGATAGTGTAAATGATGGTGAAAGTGTTTCTTTTTCAGGTCACCCTGCCTCGGTGAGAGACGACCAGCATGTAAAATAAAAAAATCCCACTGTTTCATGGTAGCTCATGTTTTGTTATCTGTCCTTAGAAATTTATTTTTTATTCTTTTACAGTGTATTTTTTTCCCTACAGGGGCTTCACATATTACAAAATGAATAACCTAGATAACAGAATCAGTAATGCAGATCAGCTATTGACGCAGGACGTTGAGAAGTTCTGTGACTCTGTAGTAGAACTCTATTCCAACATCAGCAAACCAATTCTTGATATTCTCATATATGTGCAGAAACTGACCCAGGCCATTGGTGGTCAGGTAAGTTGGAACACACACAGTGAATTGTTATACATTATACATATAATGAATTTAACCCTTTGACTGTTTCAGGCCCCTCTCTGAAACTGTCATTCTATGTCGCTCAATTTTTGAAAAAAAAAAAAATTATTTTTTCTTATGAAATGATAGAGAATCTTTTCCCGATGGTAATGACACCAAAAGTTCGAAATTTGGTCGAAAACTCGTGGAATTATGCTCCCGCGAAGTTAGCGGTCTCGGCGACATATGCGTATCGGCGATTTCGCCGACTTTGAGCCCTATTTTCAGCCAATTCCATTGTTCCAGTGGACCAAACTCATAGCTATTTCTTTAGAACTCCATTTTATCTATCAGCTGAGTACAAGAAACCTCCCATTTACTAATTTGGACTACCCAATATGGTGGTCAGAAATTGGCAATTTGGCCAATTTCACGCAAAATAAAAAAGATGCCAATTTCAAAATAGGGTCCAGAATAAACAAGGTAGACATTCGTGGCACTAAAATAACATATGCTCTGTTCATTAGTCACATCTCTAGGCCCCTCTTATATTATTATTGCTTTCTATTTTGATTTTTTATTCATGCAAAAAAATACAAAATTTACTGTTATGCAGACGACTGCATTATTGTAAAAATGGTATAAATAATATCAGTGCACTAGTGAAAGAATATTAGACTCCCCAGTTGACGTGTATTGGACGTGTGGTGTGATTTATTTACTCTTGAACATTGGTAAAAATCGAACATTTCCGCTACTTTGAGCTCAGTTTCAAGGTCGTTTTCATCGTAAAAGTAATGAAAATCATCTCTATTTATGTAATATGTTTTCCATTTTATCACCTAAGACCATGAAAACGCGAATACAACGATAAATACTATACGAAAATACACCTCAAAGTCAGCGTTTTATTCCAAAAAAACGATCAGAGTTTTTTTTTTCTCATTACGCAATGTGTGCTGCAGGATTTTTTTTATGTGGTGCACACTGACCACACAGACCCATTCTCTCACATGTGGGCCTACCAGCTTTCTCCCACTTGATTTGAAGCCGCTAGAATTATTGAGTATATATACGTCAGAAACATTGGCTCGTAAGACGTATTTATACGTCGAAAACAGTCAAAGGGTTAATAAGATTCCCTCTATATTGAAGTTTCTTTATACTGAAGATAACGTTTGCTTGTGTATATTTCATGTAGGTAATTATTTATAAAAACCCTACATTATATACTTAATTGTTGAATTATTTGCTTTTATATGCATGTAAATGAAAATGATACTGAAAGCTTGCTTAAAAAAAAGTGTGTATGAATGATTTGATTGGGAATTATTAAGTTAGGTTAGGCCACACTTTTTATTTCAGGTCACTTTTTATATTGTATCTTTATATATGCTTCTAAACTGTTGTATCTGGGCACCTCTGCAAAAACAGTGATTATGCATGAGTGAGGTGAAAGTGTTGAATGATGATGTAAGTATTTTCATTTTGTGAATTTTCGTTCTTTTTGGGTCACCCTGCCTAGGTGGGAGATGGCCGACTTGTTGAAAAAAAAATTTAGTAGTACAATATTTCATCATGTAATTTAAAGTTATAATGTATATACTGTTCTAAAAACGTAACTATATATAATTATATACATTGTGCCCTATAGTATGTATTGCTAATGCCTTGCACACTTTCTTAATTCATTACCAATATAGGCACCTGGTGTGATGATCATGTATCTCATTCTGTCTGGAAGTCTCCTCACTCGCTTGCGTCGTCCCATTAGCCGGCTAACAGTGACAGAGCAGCGACTTGAAGGAGAGTTTAGATTCGTCAATTCACGACTCATCACCAATTCCGAGGAAGTTGCATTTTACCAGGGAAACAAACGAGAAAAGAAGAATATTGATTCTTCATTCAACCGACTTGTAAGTTGCATATTATTTCCTGAGGGATATGTTGTGTATCTTTATATGTGTATGCTTCTAAACTGTTGTATTCTGAGCACCTCTGCAAAAACAGTGATAATGTGCGAGTGTGGTGAAAGTGTTGAATGTTCTTTTTGGGGATTTTCTTTCTTTTTTTTGGGGGGTCACCCTGCCTCGGTGGGAGACGGCCGACTTGTTGAAAAAAAAAAAAAAATCTTTGTGTTCACAATGTTGTTCTTTTAGTGTTCCCACAGTACCCCTACTTGGCATTCTTTTTCATATCTTTTGCTCCAGTATGTTATAGCAGTGTACAGATTTAGGACTAGGCCCTCAAGTACCTTCTACATACATATATTATCGTTGAAAGTGAACATAGAAAAGAGTAAGGTTATAAGGGTATCAAATGATTTAGATAAAGAAAAATTGGATATTAAATTGGGGAGGAGGAGTATGGAAGAAGTGAATGTTTTCAGATACTTGGGAGTTGGTGTGTCGGTGGATGGATTTATGAAGGATGAGGTTAATCATAGAATTGATGAGGGAAAAAAGGTGAGTGGTGCATTGAGGTATATGTGGAGACAAAAATGCTATCTATGGAGGCAAAGAAGGGAATGTATGAAAGTGTAGTAGTACCAACACTCTTATATGGGTGTGAAGCTTGGGTTGTGAATGCAGCAGCAAGGAGGTGGTTGGAGGCAGTGGAGATGTCCTGTCTAAGGGCAATGTGTGGTGTAAATATTATAATATTATGCAGAAAATTCAGTGTTGAAATTATTAGGAGGTGTGGAGTTAATAAAAGTACAGTGGACCCCCGGTTAACGATATTTTTTCACTCCAGAAGTATGTTCAGGTGCCAGTACTGACCGAATTTGTTCCCATAAGAAATATTGTGAAGTAGATTAGTCCATTTCAGACCCCCAAACATACACGTACAAACGCACTTACATAAATACACTTACATAATTGGTCGCATTCGGAGGTAATCGTTATGCGGGGGTCCACTGTATTAGTCAGAAGGCTGAAGAGGGGTTGTTGAGGTGGTTTGGTCATTTAGGGAGAATGGATCAAAGTAGAATGACATGGAAAGCGTATAAATCTGTAGGGAAAGGAAGGCGGGGTAGGGGTCGTCCTCGAAAAGGTTGGAAGGAAGGGGTAAGAGAGGTTTTGTGGGCGAGGGGCTTGGACTTTCAGCAGGCGTGCATGAGCGTGTTCGATAGGAGTGAATGGAGACGAATGGTATTTGGGACCTGGCGATCTGTTGGAGTGTGAGCAGGGTAATATTTAGTGAAGGGATTCAGGGAAACCGATTATTTTTATATAGCCGGACTTGAGTCCTGGAAATAGGAAGTACAATGCCTACACTCTAAAGGAGGGGTTCGGGATATTAGCGGTTTGGAGGGATATATTTTGTGTATCTTTATACGTATATGCTTCTAAACTGTTGTGTTCTGAGCACCTCTGCAAAAACAGTGATTATGTGTGAGTGAGGTGAAAGTGTTGAATGATGATGAAAGTATTTTCTTTTTGGGGATTTTCTTTCTTTTTGGGTCACCCTGCCTCAGTGGGAGACGGCCAACTTGTTAAAAAAAAAAAGTTTTCTTTTTTCACAATATGAAGCCAAAGTAGGCAAAAATAAAAATCTGTTGCATGAAATTGAATCTTGAATTCAGGAAAACATTATTTTAGTACGACATTATTGTAGCCAGCTACCCAAGTGGACATCATCACAATCTTAAAGTATTAAACTCCAAATGTTTTTAGTTCCTGTGCTAATGGTACCTAAAAATGCCCTCACAGACCTCATGGTGAATTTTAGAACATTTTTGAAGACCAATAGCAAAAAAAGCAGCACAACTAATTTTCTTAATTAAACCTTCATTAGAAAGAGCAGATTCTAAACTACAAGATATTTATTTTCTGGATAGGCATTTTGCCCTTGAAAGGAGAAAACCCCATGTGTAACATTATAATGAAAACCAGGCATTTTTCAGTTGTTGTTATAGAGCAACAACAGCTAGAACCTCATGTTTAGATGTCATACAATTCTTGGGGGCGATTTCAGAAATTATTATCTGAATTGATAGGGACTGATATTTATTTTGGAAATTAAGCTTTGTTATCCAAAAAATTGTCTTGACAACTGTGATGGGAGATTTTGACCTTGCTGATTTTCGACAAAACATTAATGTAACAGAAAATTTTGTGAAAGTTACTGATTTGGTTACTGTTTGATATGTGTATCCACAGGTGAATCACCTGCGTAGTTTCATCTTCTTCCGGTTCAACATGGGCTTTATAGACAACATCATTGCAAAGTGTGAGTAATTATGTGGCTCCTTGCCTTCGATCCTTCAAGGAAGGTGGGAAGTGCCTTGATGCTGGTGAAGGACTTCTGATTGGAATTGAAGCTACCTGCCCCTTCCTTGGATCAACCTTGACTACTACCTATTTCCCAAGTGTTGCATAATCCCAGTGGGTTTAGCACTTTCCCTTTTAATTTAATAGAAATAATCATTCTCTGACAAAAATTGATGGTAAATACAAAAAAATAGTGTGAAGTGAGAGGTTGTGTTAAAGACTTTTGAATAGATATTTTCTAGATAATTTGCTGCCTCAGAATGTTGATTGATTAATTTGTCATTTTTCTATGAATGACACCTAGGTAAAATGGTTGTCATTTACTAAAGTTTTAGGGTTGTCTCAACAAATATATTCCTTAGACAAAAAGAGATGAAATGGGAAAAGTAGAAGCTAATAGGAAGACTCTTTGCTACCTCTGTGGTAAAATAATTCTTCTATGAACAGCTAAAACCAACTAGTATGCTACATAAAACTACTATTT
The DNA here is from genome assembly GCF_038502225.1 of Cherax quadricarinatus. NCBI lineage: Eukaryota > Metazoa > Arthropoda > Malacostraca > Decapoda > Parastacidae > Cherax > Cherax quadricarinatus. The sequence goes on from NC_091331.1 coordinate 3,788,260, forward strand.
TCCAAGACATCTATTTGTTTCTTCAGTTTTGATCTTCAGATTTTGTATGCTCTACTGTAGCATTGTGTTATATTTCAGTATTTTTGTTTTGTAGAGCAAAGTGACTTCTCTTAATAATTCACTTACTGTATTTCTTTGTAGATCTCGCTACATGTGTTGGATTTACTGTGGTAGCTTACCCATATCTCACACCAACTAAATTGGCAAGTGGTGATTACAAAACTCGAATGCAGGTAAAGTATAATATCTTAATATATCAGTATGTAATATAGTTGCAGACAGGCAATCTTAACAATGCATGATAAGCCATGGAGGATGGAAATCTTCAGCTCAAGATCTTTCACATGTCTCCATGCATCATCAGAAGTTATGTAATGTTGCAACGATGCCAGCCACTGGCTGGTAACACCATGCTACCTTACTCAGAGGAAACTTTCCCTTGTTCCACCTCATGCTGCTCTTACAACATTGCATAGTTCCTGATGACATGTGGAGACATGTAAAAGATCTTGAGCTGTAGATTTCCATCTCCTATGGCTTGTCTTGCAATGTCGATATGTATGTATCTGAAAGGAACAGAGCTAAAGAAGTATTGGTAATATTAAAGGATCATCTGTGGAAAAAGAATTTAAGAATGTGATACTAGAGTGTGCAGTAGAAGTTTGTGGGTATAAGAGGGCACGTACAGGTAGCAAGTGGAATATTTGATGGATTGATGTAGCTAAGAGGGTGGAAAAAGAGAAAGAAAGCATATAAGAAGATTTCACAAGGTAGAAATGATATATGAAAATAGAGTATGTGGAGAGGAGCATTTAACCTTGTAAATAACAAAAAAAAGGCGCAATATTTGTTACTCTCATCACCTTGCTTTTGCATAGTTTGTTATAATTTCCTTTTACCCACCCTCCTATATTGATCCAGTAGCCTTTACAACTTCCCTTCAGAATCTCTCAAAAGACCTGTCGTCGGCAAAGAACAACTGTGACAACTCCAGCTTTGTACTAGATCCATTATGCCTCTCTTTAATCTTAAACCTCTCCCCAACACCCCAGCATTCACTTCTCATGCAACCTTATCTCAAAACAACCATGTTTACTAAACCCATCACTGTCAAGGCCTGCTTTTACTGGAGAATAATCACCCTCTATCACCCACTGTCAGCATGAATGTTCTTTACTGCTGTTATTAACCTACCATCTATTGCATACATTTGCAACATCTGAGAAATTGCTGCTCTGTCCAACCTATCATATGCCTTTTCTAAATATTTAAATACAACAAAAGAGTTCCTTACCTTTATTTGAGTTTTGTTCACCTATATGATTCGGTGTATTCACATGGTCTGCACATCCCCTTATCTTTCCTGAATCCTTGTTCCTCTATAATCCTACTGTCTTACCTCTCAGTAATAATTCTATCATACCCTTTACTTGATATACAGTACTCAGTAGGTTTAATCCCCAATAATTCTTTTACTCTCTTGTCCCATTTTTTCCTTATATAAAGGAGCTTTGCATGCTCTCTGCCAATCTATAGGTTCTTTCCTGTTTCCATACATCTTTTACTTAGAATTTAATTCAATTAGGACAAATATTTTCCACTTATACTAATTTTTCAACATTTTCTCTTGGTTTTTGGAAAGGCAAGAATCAGGTTAAGTTACTTGTAAGAGAGCAGTGGTCTCTATCAGAGTTACTTTTTTTAATATTTGTTATTTATATTTCAGGACTACTATACGAGTGGACGAATGCTTGTGAAATTGGCGGAGGCAATAGGGCGGTTAGTGCTAGCTGGCCGAGAAATGACGAGATTAGCTGGCTTTACAGCTCGTGTTCAAGAACTCTTGACTGTTCTTAAAGATTTAAATACTGGAACATATAAACGAACAATGTTGCAGAGCAAAGCCTCTAATGGTGAGTAATGGTTTAAAATGTCAAAATAAGGAACTGGAAGAATTATGAAATTGTGATTTGATTAAATTAGTCTTTTCTTTTTGATTTTCTCTCAGTGGAGGTGCCTTGATGACTGAGGCTCTTGGTAGCATAAAAGTGTTAAAAAAAAATCTTACAGAAATTGTCACAGTTTTAGCTTTGTCTACAAGTTAGATGAATAGTTTTTCTAAAAAAAAAAACTTGCAGAGTTAATAATAGTACTGTATATTGTTAGTATTCACTTTATTCAATTTCTCTAAGATGTTTGTTAGATTCATGCCTTTATAATATTTAAAAAATCACACAAATGTATACAGTATATATTTCTTCCAGGTATATTGGGTAGACCTCTTATTCCTGGCACGGGAAAAGTCATCACTGAAGATAATGTAATTCGCTTTGAAAATGTTCCACTGATAACTCCTAATGGAGATGTCTTGGTTAAGGAGCTAAATTTTGAGGTCAAATCTGGCATGAATGTCCTTGTCTGTGGCCCCAATGGTTGTGGCAAGTCTTCTCTCTTCAGGATTCTTGGAGAGGTGAGAACATCTTTTAATCTGGTAAAGATGAGAGTTAATTACACAATTGTGAATGACTTACAAAGTGTGCCATAGAAGAAATTTGAAGGTGAATGTAGAAAGTGATGGGTTTCAGAAAGCTTTAGAAATTTTTGTTATAATCCTTTCATTTTGCAACAGCAGAATGTGGTGATGGGATGACATAATGGAAATGGCACCTCAGTTCAGGTATTTTGATTAATACTTGGCACATTTGCCAAGTACAGGGAGGGAAAGGGTACAAGGAAATACAAAGGATAAAATTATTATATCCCTGGAAAGTTTTATGGAGGTTGAAAGGCCTGACTGAAAGTGATCAAATAATTCTAACATTTCCTTGTCCTTTGTTGCTCTATGGGAACAAGATTGATTCACACTGTTGGAATTAACCATTTCAGAAGTGAGCTGCATATGGCATTAACAGAAGAAATAACTAATGGGAAGTATATAGATGCAAGGTGGCAGAGAGAATCACTAATGTAAGATGCAGGATTATATTTATGATTTGGACTTTCATAGAGGGTGATTGATGGACAGCCTGTAGTGAAAATTTACAACTGTATATTACTGGTGATGGGCAAGCAACTTGAAAGGGTTCAAGGAGTGTGTACATATAAAGATCCCACGAGGGTGTCAGGGAACCTCTGGTAACTAGAAGGCATGTCTAGGTAAAACTTTCCATTTTTTGGAGGTTAACTTTAGGATGGAGATGTGGTAAATTGATTGTAACTGGGAGACTAATGCTGTTATGCATTTGCAGTTGTGGCCAGTGTTTGGAGGCTGTGTGACTAAACCTAGTGCTGGCAAGCTGTTTTACATTCCACAGCGACCCTATATGACTCTTGGAACACTCAGGGATCAGGTTAGTGCAGTTATGATATAAGCAGAAAAATATTAAAAGATATGGGTTAAATTGGTGAAACTGAAATGACACTTCTTGTCTATTTACACTGATTTTTGTTTACAAAACAATTATTTTTTTCAACAGATAACATACCCAGATTCATATTCTGATATGATAGGCCGTGGGTACACGGATAATGACTTGAGAGAGCTTCTTGGTCGTGTTCAGCTCTCACACATTCTGGATAGAGAGGGCGGATGGGATGCAATTGCCGATTGGATGGACGTCTTATCTGGAGGAGAAAAACAAAGGATTGCAGTGAGTTCATCAGTCATAACTAAGACAGGGAGGGAAGGAAGAGGATGTGCAAGGGAAAAAGAAAACGGTGGAATATCCACAAATAAATACGTATTAAGCTTTAATTTTTTTTATATCGGGAAATTTATCACCTGTTCGTGGTTGTAGGAGTCAGGGTATTATTCCTGGCCCTGTCTTTTAGCATGAAAATAATTTGGTTAAGACATAAGAATTAAGGTTTCATGATATTAGGTTCGCTAACACAAGTTCTTCTCAACCTGCGATGAGTTGAAGTTCCAATAAACCCATTGTAAGTTGAAAATTAAGTCAAATATGGGAAGTACAATGCCTCCACTCTAAAGGAGGGGTTTGGGTATTGGTAGTTTGGAGGGACTTCTAAACTTTCATATCTGAGCACCTCTGCAAAGACAGTGATTATGTATGAGTGAGGTGAAAGTATTGAATAGTGATGAAAGTATTTTTCTTTTTGGGTCACCCTGCCTCGGTGGGAGATGACCGAAGTCTTGGAAATTGTTGCTGATTAAGTAAATAAACAAATATTTACTGTAAATAAATGAATACAAGTTAAGGACTTGCCGCCTTCATGCTGGATAATTATCTCAAGTTCATCTCCAGAGTATAATTGCTTTTACACCATCATAAAGTTGAAATATACTACATCGAGGAGCACTTGTATAATGTGATTTTTTGTGCAATTGAAAAATTACATCCAAAATTGAATAGCATTAACTATTAAGGTCTTTCCATGTACCACTCAATTTTGGATGCACTTTTTTTTTTTTTAATACCTAGAGAAGGTTTTGGGGGCCAATGCCCCCACGGCCCGGTCTGAGACCAGGCCTCGTGGTGGGTTTGATCAACCAGGCTGTTGCTGCTGGCCGCACAATATTGGGCTATGTAGGAGGATCTTTATAAGGGAGTTACTGTACTGTACTTTGCACAATATTTGCACTTATTCATCAGCTGAGTAAAGGCAGTATTGTAATACACCTACCATCCGACTTTTGACCTGCTCGACATATGACCACTCGACTTACGACCGTGTTTTTTATGCCAAATTTCTGGGAAATAAACAACTGTTTTTGTTGTACAGTGTTTATCCTAAACCTTACAGTATAAAATACAGTACTAACAGCATAAAAAGTAAAGTAAAAAATGAAATACCAAAATACAACAACAAAATAGTCATTACAAAAATGTGATGTTGATATTCAGTAGTAAGGTTCGACTTACATCCATTTTGACTTACGACCGATTGGTCGGAACCAAGCTCGGTCGTAAGTCGGATGGTACCTGTATATTGATAATTACAGCATTGCAGTTTTGATATGATGTTGCTTTGCAGATGGCACGACTATTCTACCACAAGCCTCAGTTTGCCATCCTAGACGAATGCACCAGTGCAGTTAGTGTTGACGTTGAAGATGGCATGTACCAGTACTGTCGACAAGCTGGCATCTCTCTCTTCACGGTTTCGCATCGTAAGAGTCTGTGGAAACACCATGAGGTTTGTGTTAATTATTTTAATTGTATATCTTTAAAATATTAATCTTCCTTGAAGAAGTAGAATGTAGCAAACAAAATATTTGCAATAGGTGTCTAAAAATCTATAGATAATTACATTAAATGAGTGTATAACCTTCACTTTCAGTATTATCTTCACATGGATGGCAGAGGAGCATTCGAGTTCAAGCTCATCCAGCCCGACACACAAGAATTTGGTTCATAGAGAGAGTGCCTGTTGTAATCTTAATTTTTTAAGGTTGAAGCACAGTATTGGTAGCTGTATTTTCAGAAGAATGATGTTAGTCAGAATTTGTTTTTAGAAATTCAGGCCCAAGGAGATGTTTGCCAAAATAGTTATGATTATCATAAAGAAAGTGCTAAACAGACAAGGGTCATACAGCGCTGCAAATAATTATGATGATGATTGGTAAATTAAAGAAATTTTATTGGTATTAAATAAGATTTAATTCATATTAAAGCTTTGAAGGGAAAAAATTTTTAAGCATATTCACTTATTGTTTTAGTTTTAAAGTAAATTTTTTTTACTTGAATGATCACTTCTTCAGGTACAGTGCTTATACTTTTAATTCTCCTATTTCATAAAATATTTTGTTATTTTAACGCATCAGCCATTTCCAACCGAGGCAGGGTGACCCCAAAAAAAAAAAAAAAGAAGAAATACTTTCATTTACTCCATCATTGTTTTGCTAGAGGTGTGCCAACATTGCAGTATATCTCTACCCCTCCTTCAGAGCACAGGCACTGTATTTCCCACCTTGAGGACTCCTGTCCAGCTAACTGGTAGCCGGACTTGTCTTATTTAATGAGAATAGATAAAAAGAATTCTTAGCTATTTGTTGTTAAATCTGTGATAGTTACCTAATTCACCAGTTTAATTATAATTATAATGATGTCCGGTTTCCAGTAATGAGCCAACAGCCGTTCATATATCAGCATTACTTCATACTGTACATGCACAAGTTCAATGAAGGATGTAAATTATGAGTAGCATTACTAAGGTTCTACATAAATATCCACTATAAACATACTACATTATAGCACAAACTTTTTATTTTAATAGACAAAATTAGCTGCCATCTTTGCTAAATGTACATAGTTTTCTATACTAATAAAAACTAACCCACTGAATGTTGTTCCTTTCCTGTAGTTTAGTAAAATTCTCTTCAAATTTTAATCTACATTTTTATCTTCCATTTTAATGGCCCTGCAGTGAATTTACTGCAGATCCCTTTTACTATCAATCCCTCATTCACTTTCATTTCTTTTGCCAGTTTTCAGACATTAAATTCACAATTTTGAAGCATCACATCATTCCCTAACAAGTTGCATGCCCTGTTAGTTATTATGGGTATAAAATTTTACACATTCCACCTCTATATAGTTTTTGAAGAGTAAGTTCTCCTGCTCCTCAATTGAGGTGCCTTGTTGCCAGGGAGTTCTTGATCCAAGTGAATCAATCCTTCCCTTCCTTTGATTGAATCTGGTTGCCTCCCATTCCCCATGTGCTGTATGACCACTGAGTTTAGCATTTCCCCAATTAATATATTTTCCTATGGAATCTTATCAGATTTTTCTTTACTTGTCAACTCTGCACTGTATCTGAAGTTTTTCAGTGCATTATTATTATAATAATAAGTTAAGCACTAAACCTACAAGGGGTTTTTCAACGTAGATACTCATGAAGTATAATTATTTTCTTACGTTAAGGAAAAGCTTTTTGATAATTGCCGTTGGGCTATTTTAAATGTTTTTGTTTTACTGAAAGTGATAATTAATTTAGTAACATCTTAACAGACATGAAAGTAATATCAATTTGAGGCATACTGAAGTTGATTACTTTACCATGATAAAATATTAACCCTTTCGGGGTTTCGGCCGTACTAGTACGGCTTACACACCAGGGTTTTTGATGTACTAGTACGCCTAAATTCTAGCGCCCTCAACTCTAGTGAGAGAAAGCTGGTAGGCCTACATATGAAAGAATGGGTCTATGTGGTCAGTGTGCACAGTATAAAAAAAATCCTGCAGCACACAGTGCGTAATGAGAAAAAAAAAACTTTGACCGTGTTTTTGGATTAAAACAACGACTTTGCACTGTATTTTCGTATGGTATTTTTTGTTGTATTCTAGTTTTCCTGGTCTCATTCTATAGAATGAAAGACATATTACAGAAATTGAGATGATTTTGACTGATTTTACAATGAAAAGTACCTTGAAATTGAGCTCAAAGTAGCAGAAATGTTCGATTTTTACCAAAGTTCAAAAGTAAACAAATCATGCTAAGCGTCCAATACACGTCAACTGGTGAGTCTAATATTCTTTCACAAGTCCGCCGATATTATTTATAAAAAATTTTTACACTAATGCAGTAGTCTGCATAACAGTAAATCTCCTATTTTTTGTGAGAATAAAAATTCGAAGTGGAAAGCAAAAGAATGTAAGAGGGGCGTTGGGACATGACTAATGAACAGAGGAAATGTTATTTTAGTGCCAGGAATGTCCTTCTTGTTTATTCTGGACCCTATTTGGAAATTGGCATCTTTTAAAATTTGTGTGAAATTGGGAAAATTGCTAAATTCTGACCACTGTATTGGATAGTTGAAATCGGTAAATGGGTGGTTTCTTGCACTCATTCAATAAAAAAAATGGAGTTCTAGCAAAATATTCATGATTTTTGTTGACTAGTGCAATGGAATTGGCCGAAAATAGGGACGATGTTTACGCGATGCGTAAACATCGTCGAGACCGCTAACTTCGCGAGAGCGTAATTCCGTAAGTTTTCCAGCAAATTTCATACTTTTGGTGTCATTATGATCGGGAAAAGATTCTCTTATCTTTTCATAAGTTTTTTTTTTTTTTTTTTTTTTTTTTTTTTTTTTTTTTTGAAATTTGGGCGACCCTGAGAACAAGTTTTTGAGAGGGCCTGTCGACCCTGAAAGGGTTAAATATGCGGAATTTATCGTTTTATATTTTTTAAACCGGCCACTTCCCATCAATGCAGGGTGACATATAAAAGAAGAACCAGCTTCATAAAGTTTTTTCTCACTTTTACATTTAGCAGTTTATACAGAAAAAATGCTTACAAACCACCAGCCCCTTGCTCCCGGCATTTTAATTGCCTCTTACGACATACATGGCTTACAGAGGAAGGATTCTTTTCCACTTCCCCTTGGAGATGAAAGGAAAAATAAACAAGAGCAAGAATGATTAAGAGAACAGAAGAAGCCTCAGATGTGTGTGTATACATATACATGTACATGCCTGTAGAGTGTGACCTAAGTAAGTAGAAGTAGCAAGATAAACCCATTATCGTGAGTGTTTGAGACAAAGAAGACACCAGTAATCTTACCGTCGAGTTCTTGCTTTTCGTAGTTCTCGGCAATCGTAAATTTCGCCAATCATAGGGGTATTTTCGTATAAACATGGACTCGCTTTTCATTGGTTGACTCGCGAATAGTAGTTCATCCAGGACGGGTACGCACGGTGTGAGCCGGGGAGGCCTCCCTACCCAGCCAATCTGGTCTGGTGGCTAAAGCTCCCGCTTCACACACGGAGGGCCCGGGTTCGATTCCCGGCGGGTGGAAATTCCGACACGTTTCCTTACACCTATTGTCCTGTTCACCTAGCAGCAAATAGGTACCTGGGTGTTAGTCGACTGGTGTGGGTCGCATCCTGGGGGACAAGATTAAGGACCCCAATGGAAATAAGTTAGACAGTCCTCGATGACGCACTGACTTTCTTGGGTTATCCTGGGTGGCTAACCCTCCGGGGTTAAAAATCCGAACGAAATCTTATCTTATCTTATCTTACCAGTGAGTGAAGGTCCCCTCAAGTGCTCCTACGAAATATTTCATAATATTCCACTCATTTTAGTGCTTGCAAGTACTAAATAAGCTACCATGGCTCCAAAGAAAGCTCCTAGTGCCAAGCCTGTGGTAAAGAAGGTGAGAAATATGTACAGTGACAAAGTGTTAAAGAGATGCCAGAAACAGAGCTCTCTCCACAGTTACTTTGTGAGACAGGACTAGAGTGACTCTCAAGGTGGTCCTAGTGGCATTAAGAAACAGAGAAGAGAAGCAACCCCAGAGAAGCAATTGGTACCTGAGGTGTTGCTGGAAGGGGATTCCCCTTCCAAACTGTAAACAATCCAATCTCCTCCTCCAGTCTCCCATACACTAAGAAGAATCTCCAATAAAGGTAAGTGTTATGCTGTTAATGTTTCATTCATCATTTCCCATTGTATTGTTTATGTACTACATGTATATTTCATGTAAAAAATTTTTTTGTTTTAATACTTCTGAGTGTCAGAAACGGATTAATTGTATTTACATTATTTCTTATGGGGAAAATTGATTCGCAAATCGTAAATTTCGTTTATAGTAGCTCCTCCAGGAACGGATTAATTACGAAAAACGAGGGACCACTGTACATTTCAGAACACTTAGTTATGCTATAGATTTTTAAAATATATACAGCCATGCTATATCTTGATTTCTAAAAAATCCCGAATTACTGCACCTCCTTCACTATTATATGTCTAGCCTCTTAGCTTTTCCCTAATATTGTTGTTGATGCATTGTTCTCCATGCATAATTGTTTTCTTGCAGCTGCTTTCTTTAAGAGGTAGATGGTCATGATCACCTTTCCTAGTCCCTGATTTTATATATATAATACATATGTGTATATATATTTTCATATAGTCGGACTTGAGTCCTGGAAATGGGAAGTACAAAAAAATATTATATATATATATATTTTTTTTTTTCAACAAGGCGGCCGTCTCCCACCGAGGCAGGGTGACCCAAAACAGAAAGAAAATCCCCAAAAAGAAAATACTTTCATCATCATTCAACACTTTCACCACACTCACACATTATCACTGTTTTTGCAGAGGTGCTCAGAACACAACAGTTTAGAAGCATATACGTATAAAGATACACAACATATCCCTCCAAACTGCTAATATCCCAAACCCCTCCTTTAGAGTGCAGGCATTGTACTTCCCGTTTCCAGGACTCAAGTCCGGCTATACTATAAAAATAACCGGTTTCCCTGAATCCCTTCACTAAATATTACCCTGCTCACACTCCAACAGATCGTCAGGTCCCAAATACCATTCGTCTCCATTCACTCCTATCGAACACGCTCATACACGCCTGCTGGAAGTCCAAGCCCCTCGCCCACAAAACCTCCCTTACCCGTTCCTTCCAACCTTTTCGAGGACGACCCCTACCCCGCCTTCCTTCTCCTACAGATTTAAATGCTCTCCATGTCATTCTACTTTGATCCATTCTCTCTAAATGACCAAACCACCTCAACAATCCCTCTTCAGCCCTCTGACTAATACTTTTATTAACTCCACACCTTCTCCTAATTTCCACACTCCGAATTTTCTGCATAATATTTACACCGCACATTGCCCTTAGACAGGACATCTCCACTGCCTCCAACCGCCTCCTCGCTGCTGCATTCACAACCCAAGCTTCACACCCATGTAAGAGTGTTGGTACTACTATACTTTCATATATTCCCTTCTTTGCCTCCATAGATAACGTTTTTTGATTCCACATATACCTCAACGCACCACTCACCTTTTTTCCCTCATCAGTTCTATGATTAACCTCATCCTTCATAAATCCATCCGCCGACATGTCAACTCCCAAGTATCTGAAAACATTCACTTCTTCCATACTCCTCCTCCCCAATTTGATATCCAATTTTTCTTTATCTAAATCATTTGATACCCTCATCACCTTACTCTTTTCTATGTTCACTTTCAACTTTCTACCTTTACACACACTCCCAAACTCATCCACTAACCTTTGCAATTTTTCTTTAGAATCTCCCATAAGCACAGTATCATCAGCAAAAAGTAACTGTGTCAATTCCCATTTTGTATTTGATTTCCCATAATTTAATCCCACCCCTCTCCTGAACACCCTAGCATTTACTTGCCTTGCATGGGCCAGTAGGCCTTCTGCAGTGTTCCTTCGTTCTTATGTTCTTATGTTCTTATGTTCTTACTTCTTTTACAACCCCATCTATAAATATATTAAACAACCATGGTGACATTACACATCCCTGTCTAAGACCTACTTTTGCCGGGAAGTAGTCTCCCTCTCTTCTACACACCCTAACCTGAGCCTTTGCAGCATTTAGTAACTTAACACCTATTCCATATACTACTTGCAACATCTGCCACATTGCTCCCCTATCCACTCTATCATATGCCTTTTCTAAATCCATAAATGCAATAAAAACTTCCCTACCTTTATCTAAATACTGTTCACATATATGCTTCAATGTAAACACTTGATCTACACATCCCCTACCCACTCTGAAACCTCCTTGCTCATCCGCAATCCTACATTCTGTCTTACCTCTAATTCTTTCAATTATGACCCTACCGTACACTTTTCCTGGTATACTCTGTAAAAATTATAGAGGAATAAGTTTACTATCTCTTTTGTCCCCCTTCCCTTTATATAAAGAGACTATACATGCTCTCTGCCAGTCCCTAGGTACCTTCCCCTTTTTCATACATTTGTTAAACAAAAGTACCAACCACTCCAACACTATATCCCCCCCTGCTTTTAACATTTCTGTCATGATCCCCATCAGTTCCAGCTGCTTTACCCCCTTTCATTCTACGTAATGCCTCACGTACCTCCCCCACACTTACATTCTGCTCTTCTTCACTCCTAAAAGATGGTATACCTCCCTGGCCAGTGCATGAAATTACTGCCTCCCTTTCTTCAACATTTAAAAGTTCCTCAAAATATTCTCGCCATCTACCCAATACCTCCCTCTCCCCATCTACTAACTCCCCTACTCTGTTTTTAACTGACATATCCAAACGTTCCCTAGGCTTTCTTAACTTGTTTAACTCACTCTAAAATTTTTTCTTATTTTCATTAAAATTTCTTGACAGTGCCTCTCCCACTCTATCATCTGCTCTCCTTTTGCAGTCTCTCACCACTCTCTTCACCTTTCTTTTGCTCTCCATATACTCTGCTCTTCTTATAACACTTCTGCTTTGTAAAAACCTCTCTTAAGCTAACTTTTTCTCTCTTATCACACCCTTTACTTCATCATTCCACCAATCACTCCTCTTTCCTCCTCCCCCCACTCTCCTATAACCAAAAACTTCTGCCCCACATTTTAATACTGCATTTTTAAAACTCATCCAACCCTCTTCAACCCCCCCACTACTCATCTTTGCACTAGCCCACCTTTCTGCCAATAGTCGCTTATATCTCACCCGAACTTCCTCCTCCCTTAGTTTATACACTTTCACTTCCCTCCTACTTGTTGCCACCGTCCTCTTGTCCCATCTACCTCTTACTCTAACTGTAGCTACAACTAAATAATGATCTTGATATATCAGTTGCCCCTCTTTAAACATGTACATCCTGGAGCCTACCCATCAACCTTTTATCCACCAATACATAATCTAACAAACTACTTTCATTATGTGCTACATCATACCTTGTATATTTATCCTCTTTTCATAAAATATGTATTACTTATTACCAAATCTCTTTCTACACATAGCTCAATTAAAGGCTTCCCATTTACATGTACCCCTGGCACCCCAAATTTACCTACTACTCTCTCCACAACATTTTTACCCACTTTAGCATTGAAATCCCCAACCCCAAGTACTCTCACACTTGGTTCAAAACTCCCTACGCTTTCACTCAACATTTCCCAAAATATCTCTCTCTCTCCTCTACACTTCTCTCTTCTCCAGGTGCATATACACTTACTATAACCCACTTTTCACATCCAACCTTTATTTTACTCCACATAATCCTTGAATTAATACATTTATAGGCAAAATCGCCGATGCGTAAACATCGTCGAGACCACTAACTTCGCGAAAGCATAATTCCGTAAGTTTTCCATCAAATTTCATACTTTTGGTGTCATTATGATCGGGAAAAGATTCTCTATCTTTTCATGAGAAAAAATAATTTTTTTGTTTTTTTTAAATTTGGCGAGCCTGAGAACAAGTCTCGGAGAGGGCCTGGGGACCCTTAAAGGGTTAAAAAAATTATTTCTTTCCGTATTATATAATGTGTTCTTTACATGTAGTGAAATATTGTCAAGCACAAAATCATTAACATGCATGAGCATTTCAAGTGTGTACTGTACTGTGTGTACTGTAAGAAAGGCACAGACCCAGGCCTGATATTAAGTGCCATTCCCAGGGACGCCATGCCTATCACCTGTCATTATCTGATATTTGATTGGCATAAAAAATCAGATAATGACAGGTGACATTATCCTTTACCTCCCTTAGAATATGGCACATTTATTTTTGATGAAGGCAAAAATGACTTACCTTCTTCATATCCAGCCCCCTCTGTTTTGTTCTGTTGGCCATAGAGAACACGTTGAAAGAAAATGGATTTCGCACGATTTTGAAGTTTGCTGCTATGATTTGTGATAGCTCGTTTGAGAGCTCTGAAAATAAAAATGAATTTCATTTAAAAAAATGAAGGTGTACATTGTCGAGTTTTACAAAGATATGTTTGCTTTAAGCAATGCTTGTAATTAGGTATGTGCATGGAATTGCAACTACAGTTTATCAAACGAGGGGCTCCAAAAGTTGCATACTAATCATTCTGAAGTAGTTGAAGTACAGCAAACTTTCTGAATAATGGCACACACTGTTTTTTTTTAGAAAGTTTTTGTTTTAACTGTTTAACCCGTAAACAGTCCAGTCGTATATATACATTTTTTCAACATTTGATAGTATGTAAAAAAGTAATTTTTTTTTTTTTTACATTTGAAAACGTGTAAAAAAACTTTGATCTACTTTTTTTTTTTTTTTATATATTTGAAAATATGTTAAAAAACGTAGATCTATTTTTGGAGCGCTACGCATGTGAACGTAGATCTGCTTGGACTGTTTACGGGTTAATATAGAATATTGATGATCCAATGTTATGGTATTGTTATTAACACACTTTTACTTGTGCCACATTCTAGTTTCTTTATTATATCAGGTTTGTCACCAGGTTTTAAGACTTGATTTTTCTTCACTTCACTGGCAGGTTAAGGAGACATTTTTATGGGTTATTAACTTTCACTAATTACATATGCAGTAAAGGTAAAAATGGCATTGTATACTGTAGCATGCTATCAGTACGGAGTTCACTTTCAAAAAACAGTGATGTAAACAAATATTCACACGTTGCCGCGTTCTGCCACCGCACATCAGGGCTCTGTATACATAGCACTGGTTTCATTGTGCCGTTAGCTTGAGTGTGCCCTTATTTAGGGTGCTGCTATTTCAACAGTTTACTGTATCTAAGCTGCTGATTTAAATGTTTTCATATTTAAAAAAGCCAACTTTGGAGACCTTTCTAGCATTTTAAAATTTAAAAAGGTATAATAGTTCAGAAATGTTTAACCCTTAAACGGTCCAAAGAGATCGACGTTCAAATTTGTAGTGCTACAAAAGTAGATCTACTTTTTTTTTATATGTTTTCAAATATAACAAAAAAAAATGTAGATAAAAGTTTTTTTTACACGTTTTCAAATGTAAAACAAAAAAGAAGCTCTACATTTTTTTACATACTTTCAGATGTTGAAAAAATGTATATATACGTTTGGACCATTTAAGGGTTAATCAAGCAATTCATGAGTGTTGACATTTATTAAAAATATTCATACTATGACTACTATATGTTTTTTTTTAAAAATGACAAGTAAATATTTTATTATTAAGTTCAGAGGAAATATGTGTGATCAGGTAGTATTCATTTTATGTACAGTAGCTGTAAATTTATTATGTATATAAAGCCTGTATTTTATTCTTTCTTTATATACATTATGGATGGTGTTAGGACTTTCCGGAATGTAGACACCGGGTTACTGCGTGCTGTACATAGAGTAGACTCTTGGATATGGGTTATGTTTAACTGCCTAGTCCAAGTTTTTGTTTCCTTTCTCTAGAATAAAAAATTTAAAATCATAGTAATATATTAAAAAAAGTATAAAAATCATAGTAATATATAAAAAGTAGAAAAATAATTCTTGGTTATTCTCATTGACATTATTTCTTCCTCTCAGCACTGATATAAAGCAACAGTAATTTAGGTACTGTTTACAGCTTGTGATTATCTTTGTATTAATAGGTCTTCACTTCAAAGTTTATTATTTATTAAGTTTAAAATTAAACATGTTGTACAAGACTAGAGGTAATTGGAAATCTTATGCAGTAGAAGGTTGTAAAATATACCTTGAATTAGCAGTATTATGGGGTTTCCCTATGATATGAATTATAAATTGTACAATATTTAAAATAGTAAACCCCTTTTTATCACTAATTTACTTTATTGCTAAGTACATTTGTTAAGAATGTTTGAACTGGCCATCAACACCTACACACACATGGGCAACTGGCAAACCTAAGAATAGCATTTCAATACCTGAGTAAGGAATCATTCAAGACTCTGTACACTGTGTACATCAGGCCCTTATTTGGAGTATGCAGCACCAGTATGGAACCCACACCTGGCCAAGAACATCGAGATATTAGAGAAAGTGCAAAGGTTTGCTACGACTAATTCCAGAGCTGAGGGATATGCCCTACAAGGAGAGGTTAAGGGAAATCAACTTGACGACACTGAGAACAAGATGGATGGGGGGGAGGGACATAACGATATATAAAATACTGAGGAATTGACAAGGTGGATAGGGACAGGCGATTTCAGAGATGGGACACAGCAACAAGGGGTCACAACTCAAAGTTGAAAACTCAGGTGAGTCACAGGGATGTTAGGAAATATTTATTCGAGTTGTCAGGAAGTGAAACAATCTGGAGAGTGTTGAAGTGGAGGCAGAATCCATCCATCCATAGCTTTTAAGAAGATACAATAAAGCTCATGGAGCAGGGAGTGTGTGGACCTAGTAGCAACCAGTGAAGAGGCAGGGCCAGGAGGAATGACAACCCCTGCAACCACAGATAAGCAAGTACATACATGTACACAAAAATAAAAATCATTCACCATCTTAAAAGTGTGTAGGGACTGCCCATCCTACCTTTAGGATTCAAGCCTGGCCAACAGGTCCTCTGAATCCTATTACCTTGCTCACTCCATCAACACATCAAGCCATAAAGAATAAAAAATGCACAATACCATGATTGGAACAATACACAAATAATGCACACATAGGAGAATGAAGTTTAGGATGACATTTTGATCCAACTTGGACTGAAATTTCATCATTAATTTCATTGCCGTATGTGGGGTTATTTGTGTATGTTAAGCCATAAATACCAGTTTTCCTTTCAGTCTAACATTCACAAAAGCAGGTTAAATGTTAAAATCCCTAGCACTGAAAACCTTCTGAACTTCCTCCCTCTAACTCTTAACTGGATAATCCCCTATCCCCCTCCTCCTACCCCAGACGTATTCACTGTACTCTTAATTATCCTAATCTGCTTCATCGTCTCGTGCCCAGACCATCTCAACAATCTCTCCTTAGTCCTCTAAATTATACTTTTGATAACCCCTTACTGTCTCCTAATCTCCATGCTCCAAATTATTTATGTAATATAAACACCACATATTGGTCACAAACATATCTCCACTCCCTTCAGCCTCCTTGCTGCAGCATTTAAATCCCATACATCACACCCATTTAAATGTGTTGTGCCACTATACCCTGGTACATGCCCCTTGTTATCATATATTGATTTCCACCGGTATCTTAACATACCACTTACCTTTTTTTTTTTTTTTTTTTTTCATATTCTGTGATTCACCTCTTCTTTCATACTCATCTCTCCTCTGCCCACATTTTATTATTATTATTATTATTATTAGCACACTGGCCGATTCCCACCAAGGCAGGGTGGCCCGAAAAAGAAAAACTTTCACCATCATTCACTCCATCACTGTCTTGCCAGAAGGGTGATTTACACTACAGTTTTCAAACTGCAACAACACCCCTCCTTCAGAGTGCAGGCACTGTACTTCCCATCTCCAGGACTCAAGTCTGGCCTGCCGGTTTCCCTGAATCCCTTCATAAATGTTACTTTGCTCACACTCCAACAGCACGTCAAGTATTAAAAACCATTTGTCTCCATTCACTCTGCCCACATGCCCACTCAAATATCTGAAAACATGCACTCCTCCTCCAATCTGATATCCAATCTTTCATTACCTAGACTGTTACTCTCATCATCTTGCCCATATGTTCACTACTAATTTTCTTATTTTACATAGCTTTCCAAATTCCTTTGTCCAACCTCAGCAACCTCTCTTCTGAATTTCCCAAAAGGGCAGTTGTCAGCAAAGAGCAACTGTTCCAGCTTTTGCCTTTTATTGGATTAATTACTTTAATCCCACTCCCCTCCATTATTATAATCAAAAAGCACAAAAAAAAAAATACTAGGGTCATACAGCACTGCCACTCTTCTCTAGATTGTTTGTATTTCCTAATACAGCTTTTATGTTTGTTGATTTTGTTTGTTAATTTTATTTTTTGTTGTGCATTTTATATATTACTGTAATCAAGTACTGACTGACATATGTGGTCCAAGTACTCTTAAGTGTTAGTTACCAACCAACCAAATTCAATTGGTTTTTCTGTTTCCCCAGAAGTCATTCCTGTAACACAAGTTGGAATTTTAAGTGACTGAATGTGATGTACCAGATATTGTAAATAGGATTTAACTGCCGAATAAATGTTTGGATATATTCTTCATACTTTGTACTCTATTGAAATATTTCAGTAGTTGGACACCATTTTTTTTTTTTTTTTTAATACTGCTTGATAGGCTTTTGTGAAGTGATTATTTTGACTGTGGCATTGCAGAAGGCATATTTGGTGTTAGAAAGATGGTGAATCGAATGGTTACATTTCTTTAGTGATCACGGTTACATAGAAAGAAATTGGCGATAGCTACTTGTAGATCAAATCCAAACTTGTGCAAAATGGAAATTAGTGTGGGTAGAATGTTTTAAGTTGAATTGTATTAATAAGAATGTGTAATATATACAAGGTATACAGTATATATTTTGTGATAAAACTTAGATATATGTTCATAGTACGTATATTCAGTACAGAAATTTAAATTATTTTGATATTCACTCAATCTCAAAATATTTTTATTAGTTTTTTGTTATTTTTAATATACTAGATGTGGATTTTTATTAAATGTTAATGTATTTTTATTTATTGTACAAAATTTTGCCAGTGTTAAACAGCATGTGTATATGTTCTTGTTTGATATGTTTTTTTTTTTTTTTTTGTTAAGCATGTTCTGGACCATGTTGTGTTTGCAAAATGTTGTACATGGCCTCTACGTATTACAGTATTGCTGACCATATAAAACTTATCCTCTACTGTTATGTAGAGGAATACCACAGCTTTATTAATATTCTGTACAATATTTTATGACGTTTGTTTTAACGATTCACACATTTGTATTCTCATTAGAAATAAAAAATATGTATTTTCCTTTTTCATTTTTCTCAATGGAATTTTGTACAAGGAATATTCATGGATGGAATTTAAATATCCACTCTTCCCTCTGTATATGGGCTGACTGTACCAGCATGGAAAAATAATACATACTGTATCTCTTACTATGGAGGCACAAGACTGAGTGAGACTGACACCAGTCAGTTCATCTTAAATCATTGTCATGCAGGAGGACCCACATGTCTGTGGTGCATCCAACAAAATAAACAGACTCTTGGATGTCACTACTGCCTGGGTCCGGCTGGGTTACAAGTAACTTCCGGGAAACTTTGCTCTCCTGTCTCCGCATCAGCCTTACTCGCCTTACCCATGGGTATCTCATGGAACGACACCCTATTCCTCTGTGAAGTTTGTCTGATCCCTATTTTAGTTCTTCACTTGTGGATTGTCCAGTTTACCAGCGAGTTCGCAGAATTTACCTTTATAGGTTTAGTGCTTCTTTTTTTTATTATAATAATTTTGACTACCTCCCACAGGATGGGTATGGGCTGCATAATAAAGGTGTTCAACTAAATTTGTGCATGAATCACGTCCCGGACTGTATGTAGAACTGTTCTTAGACATGATCTTTCCCAGTGGATAAACATTACAAAGCAACGCTGTATGACCCTTATGGGTTAAGCGCTTTGTTATGATTTTAATAATAAAGCCCTACAAAGCTAATACCATACAAGCCTCGTGCTGGTGATAACCAGTTACCTGTGAATATTTACAAAGAAACCTGTAACTTAAAAGTCAAAGAAAAATTAAATACAAGCAACTTCAGGCCAGCTGATAGACGATCAATAGGTTAATAAGAGTAATGACTACTGTTATCATCCTATTTGCTGTCCTCGCCCCTACTTTTAACCGCCTCGATCACCCGCGGAGAAAAAATTGCATTCTTACTTGGTGGGCATCTACAAACAAGGCTTATATAAGAACATAAAAAAAATGGAGAAATAGTGTGGCAGGCTTACTGGCCCGTACTTGGCATGTCCTTTTCAAATTCAACTATTCCCCCCCTCAAGGAAGGTTCCTTGATGTTGGTGAGGGGCTCTTGATTTAGGGAATTGGATCTGTGCTCCAGTTCCCCGAATTAAGCCTGAATGCCTTCCACATCATCCCCCCCAGGCGCTGTATAATCCTCCGGGTTTAGCGCTTCCCCTTGATTATAATAATAATAATTAAGTTGAAGCATCCTATCTTAGCTGTAAGTCTGCCCGCCTACCTTCTCCATAGGTTTCAAAACCACAGTGGTTCACGATGACCCCTGCTTGACCCCCGCTGGGAAACAGTTTAAAAACTACCTTATCTCTGATTAACGAGAAAGTTATCCCCGTAGCCATATGCTTAGTCACTTCTACTTCAAGGGAAGAAAAAAAATGCAGGCCGATGAAAAAATGTGGCAAAATACGTGCGGATGTGCGCAAGTGTGAATGCACACTTGCATGTGTAATTTATGCATAATAATAATAATATCTTTATTTACTACAAGTACATGTACATGGTATACAGGACTAGCTGACATCAATGACATAGAAAGCCCCTTGTTATGCTGAACATTTCGGGCACATTAGGTCAGTGTCCCAGGATGCAACCCACACCAGTCGACTAACACCCAGGTATCCATTTTACTGATGGGGAACATTGGCAACAGGTGGAAAGAAACACGCCCAATGTTTCTACTCTGGCTGGAAATCGAACCCAGACCCTCGCCGTGTGAAGCGAGAGCTTCAGGCCACCAAAGCATGTATGCATATGCGTGTACATATGTTTTCTCATGCATATGTATTTTTGTGTATGTGTGCATGTATGCTTATGCATACCCTTGTTTGAGCTGGAGCCTGGTATAGCACAGCCCTCAGGGGCTTCCTGCTGCCAGACCCTGGGTCTCGTGTTCCTAGGTGCTTCCCTAGTGTTCGCAGAGGCTGTTTGCTACAAGCACTGGGCCTCGTGCTCCCAGGGGCTGTCTGCTACAAGCACTGGACCTCGTGCTCCCAGGGGCTGTCTGCTACAAGCACTGGACCTCGTGCTCCTAAGGGCTCCTTGCTAGAAGTCCTAGGCCACGTGTTCCCTTGGGCTCCCCGCTACAAGTCTTGGGCCTTGTGTTCCTAGGCGCTGGATTTCCTAATCATTGGAAGACACTAATAAATTCCAGTAATTAATTTTTATAGTGGGCCAGAAGAAGATAAATTATGTAACATCACAGTCACTAGTGAAATGGTTGTGAAGCAGATAGACCGATTGAAGCAAAATAAGTCACCGGGTCCTGATGAGGTTTTTTCAGGGGTTCTTAAGGAATGCAAAATGGAACTCTGTGAACCATTAACTAATATTTTTAATTTATCTCTTCAAATAGGTGTAGTGTCTGATATGTGGAAGATGGCTAATGTGATTCCTATTTTTAAAACAGGGGACAGGTCGTTACCGTCAAATTACCGCCCAGTAAGCCTGACCTCAATTGTGGGCAAATTACTAGAGTCAATTATAGCTGAGATTATAAGAAGCCATCTCGATAAGCATAGCTTGATTAATGATACTCAGCATGGATTCACAAGAGGCCGGTCTTGTCTAACTAGTTTATTGACTTTCTTCAGTAAAGCTTTTGGGGCTGTTGACCACGATAAAGAATTTGATATTATTTACTTAGATATTAGTGGGGCTTTTGATAAAGTTCCGCACCGGGGACTGTTGAGGAGGGTGGCAGCTCATTGCATTGGGGGAAGGGTGCTCTCGTGGATTGAATCATGGCTCACAGACATGAGGCAGAGAGTGTCCATAAATGGGGTTAAATCCGAGTGGGGATCAGTAACAAGCGGTGTTCCACAGGGATCAGTCTTGGGCCCGTTGTTGTTTATAATATATATCAATGATCTTGATGAAGGAATTAGTAGTGATATGAGCAAATTCGCCGATGACACAAAGATAGGTAGGATAATTGATTCAAACGTAGATGTTAGGGAACTTCAGAAAGATTTAGACAAACTCTATTCTTGGTCAGAAAAGTGGCAGATGCAGCTCAATGTAGATAAATGCAAGGTTCTGAAGCTCGGAGTGTCCATAACCCTAGCACTTACAAGTTAAATAATGTAGAACTTAGCCATACAGATTGCGAAAAGGACTTGGGGGTTATGGTGAGCAGCAACCTTAAACCAAGACAGCAATGCCTAAGCGTACGTAATAAGGCGAATAGATTACTGGGATTTATATCAAGAAGTGTAAGCAACAGAAGTCCAGAGGTCATACTGCAGCTTTATACATCATTAGTAAGGCCTCGCCTAGACTATGCAGCTCAGTTCTGGTCTCCATATTACAGAATGGACATAAATTCGTTAGAAAATATTCAGCGTAGGATGACTAAATTAATACATAGCATTAGAAATCTTCCTTATGAAGAAAGATTGAAGACTCTTAAGTTACATTCACTTGTTAGATGAAGAATGAGGGGAGACCTGATCGAGGTGTATAAGTGGAAGATAGGTGTTAATAAAGGGGATATTAATAAGGTCTTGAGGATATCTCTCCAAGAGAGAACCCGCAGTAATGGATTTAAATTAGATAAGTTTAGATTTAGAAAGGACATAGGAAAGTATTGTTTGGAAATAGGGTTGTTGATGAGTGGAACAGTCTACCTAGTTGGGTTATTGAGGCTAAGACTTTGGGTAGCTTCAAGTTTAGGTTGGATAAGTACATGAGTGGGAGGGGTTGGATTTGAGTGGGACTTGCACATAAGAGCTTATTTCTTGGGTAGCATTGAAAATTGGGTTGTTCAAATGTTTTGTTAGTAGGATGAATTGTAAAGGACCTGCCTAGTATGGGCCAACAGGCCTACTGCAGTGTTCCTCCTTTCTTATGTTCTTATGAGTGGATGTGGGTGGGTGTGAGTTGGACCTGATAGCTTGTGCTACCAGGTCGGTTGCCGTGTTCTTCCCTGACCTGACTAGGTTGGGTGCATTGGCTTAAGCCGGTAGGGGACTTGGACCTGCCTCGCATGGGCCAGTAGGCCTTCTGCAGTGTTCCTTCGTTCTTATGTTCTTATATATATATATACATGTATATATACACACCCAAATGTATGCATGTCCTACGTGCGTGTCACTGCGATACTTGGCGGGTGATTCCCTTAGAGTCATAAGAGTTAAAAATTATCAGTCACTGGGACGATGAAGATCCTCAAAAATTCCATTTCTCCTGATAGACAGTAATTCCCGATTAACAGCAACTTTAGATCTGCTGGAAGGAAACCTCTGAAGCTGTCATAACTGATGAACCCTTGTTGGAGTAATATTTGACGATATCCTCACTGTCCTACTGAAGTCTCCCAGTTCAGACTGATATGGATTGGTACTAATCCTAAAGGGATTAGTACCAAACTTGCACACGAAAATCACTCCCTATGAAAGTAAAAGACTCGGCAGGAGATGCAACATTTCCCCAATGAAAAGTAGGAGGCGCCACGAGTACACTAAGAGACAACACAGTAAGTTGGTTTAGAAAGACACGTAAGCAAACACTATAACATATTTATTAGAAAACGTTTCGGTCCTGGGACCTTGATCACTTCTAACATACAGAGGTAGAAAGACATATATATAGGCGGAGAGTGAGGTGTGAGTGACGCACGTGACCTGAGGAATGTCATAAGAACATAAGAATGGAGGAACACTGTAGAAGGCCTACTGGCCCATGCGAGGCAGGTCCTTATCAAAACAACCTCTACCTATGATGAGGACGGGTAGATGATGAAATCATGTGACTCCTGTGTTGTTGGGATGGTGCTGCTTAAGTATCATGTATGCCAATGTTTTTGAAATTTTGTAGTTTCCAGTGTTGCGTTCTATAAAATTTCAAAAACATTGGCATACATGATACTTAAGCAGCACCAACCCAACAACACAGGAGTCGTAATAAAGTTGGTAGAATTACCGACAATATGTAAAGTAAAAGGACACAAGTGCAACTAATGTGACATTTATTGTGGCAACGTTTCGCTCTCCAGGAGCTTTATCAAGCCATTACAAACAATACATGGACACAGAGGGTATATAAAGGCTCAGAGTGAGGTGAATACTAGTGAGGTACCATTTCGATGTTCACTAGTGGTAGTAGTAGTAGTAGTAGTAGTGGTAGTGACAAAAGTAATACAATATGGTAGAGCAATTAATTCGAATTAATTGCAATTAATTCGAATTAATTGCTCTACCATATTGTATTACTTTTGTCACTACCACTACTACTACTACTACTACTACTACTGCCACTAGTGAACATCGAAATGGTACCTCACTAGTATTCACCTCACTCTGAGCCTTTATATACCCTCTGTGTCCATGTATTGTTTGTAATGGCTTGATAAAGCTCCTGGAGAGCGAAACGTTGCCACAATAAATGTCACATTAGTTGCACTTGTGTCCTTTTACAACACAGGAGTCACATGATTTCATCATCTACCCGTCCTCATCATAGGTAGAGGTTGTTTTGATAAGGACCTGCCTCGCATGGACCAGTAGGCCTTCTACAGTGTTCCTCCATTCTTATGTTCTTATAACATTCCTCAGGTCACGTGCGTCACATCTCACTCTCCGCCTATATATATAATGTCTTTCTACCTCTGTATGTTAGAAGTGATCAAGGTCCCAGGACCGAAACGTTTTCTAATATGTTATAGTGTTTGCTTACGTGTCTTTCTAAACCAACTTGTCGGTATTTATTACCAAGGTTTATACCAACACAGTAAGTATCAGGGGCCCAAGACTATTCAACTACCTCCCAGCATACATAAAGGGGATTACCAATAGACCCCCGGTTGTCTTCAGGAAGGTTCTGCACAGGCACCTAAAATCAGTACCTGTGAATTTTTTTAATAATTTTCTTAAATTTAGAGCGTAAAAAAAATAAATGTAATATTGTTTACAATGTATTGTTGGTGCGAATGAAAATAAAAATGGGAATTGCAAAATGAACCGACACACCAGAGGGGGAGACGCTGACAATATGGCAATATAGTATTGATTGTACATAATGTGTAATTAATCCGGAGTCATCGAGGCCAAATTTGGGTGGATCGGCCTCAAACTATATCAATTATTTTAGTTTGATGCCGATTAATTATATAATTCGCCCTGCGAATTACTGTCCAAGCTGCTGAGAATCTCGTTAAGAAAAATGTCTAGACTAAACTCAACATATAGACAGACAATGGTTATAAATGACCATAAGCCAGCGGAAGGCCTCGGTCAGATGACCAAAAGCTCCAAAGGTGGGTCATCATCTGACTAAGACCCGCGTCAGGAAACACTTGTCCTGTTTCCTGACGAACCTTACCTAACCTAACCTAACTAAACTCAAGTAACTTAAGTAACTCGGGACAAAACTTAAGTTTTGTCCCGAGTTACATACTTTTCCTTGCACAAATAGGGGCAGTTAATTTAATATCTTTATTTTGCAGCTCATACCCATCCTGCGGGTGGCAGTCAGAAGATTACAGGGTCCAGGGACTGGACCGCAAAGTTTTGATAGTTGAATAAGTTAGTGATAACGAACTGTTTACATAGCGGTAGATGGCCTTCACTGCAAATGGTGTTGACAGTTATCAGATTACATTGATGTTACCTCATCTTCAAACGTTACTTTCTTACGCAGTAAGTGTTCTTTTAAACTGTCCTCTGTGTCTTGCATCCGCTGCTTTTAGTCTAACTTTCTGATACTATATAATTATTACATTCAGGGGAAGCGCTAAACCTGTAGGGGTTAATGCAGCACCTGGGAGGAGGGGGATGGAAGGCATTCAAGCTTCATTCAAGGAACTGGAGCACAGGTCTAATTCCTTAGATCAAGAGCCCCTCACCAGCATCAAGGCACCTTCCTTGAGGGGGGTGGGGGGTTCAATATATATTTATTTTATTCTCTGCCCTGCGGCGCTCAATGACTCACGAGCTTACAACTTTTGCTAATTATTAATAATTATTCTAGTTTTATGTATTTTTTTGAGTTAAGCGACATGTAGATCACTGAATGTCTCAAACCATACCACGGGTGGGATTTGAACCCGCGGTCAGAGAGTCTCAAAACTCTCTGACCGCGGGTTCAAATCCCGCCCGTGGTATGGTTTGTTTGCAGTCGTGTCATTACGATTTCGTGAGTCACTGAATGTCTCCTTACAATACTTCGTTGTTTCAGACTTTGATTGTGCAAACGTATTTATTACTCTGATTCTTTTCCTAGTGTAAGCAGCGAAATGGTCATAATTTGTATAGTTATAACCAAATGATTAATGCATATTTTGATTTAAATCATTACATAGGATTATTAGAAATCATTTATAATGATGCATATTTCACAAACATTTTCAAGCAACAACAGTGTCTTCCATATCCGAGTCTTTCATCGATTCTTTCATACCGTATCAGTGCTATTAATAGCAGATATTGAAGTTTACTCTACGTTACGTATCCACCAGGTTTTTGCTGACACGTTTAAACGACCTTGGCTCTCTTGTCGTTCACCCTCTAGCTGTTGCCCCTGTCCCTATCAGGTGTTGCTGTTCCATAATCATTCGGTCTCGAGTAGCAACAAGACCTCGTCAAGTTTCTGTAATCTCGTGTTTTTCATCGTCTGACGCTCAACGTTGTTGGAAGTGTTCACTGGAGGACTATCACGCCACAGTGACAGCCTGCCCACCAATTATCTCAATGATCCGTGTATCTTGATTACGATCTAGACTACATCACGAGGTACGCAACAGCGATATTGCTCTTTCGCTACTATCCAGAGAGAGCACGGAACAAGGAACACCTAACATTTCATATATCTCGCATACATTATATCTGAAGCTGCATGTAAACTAGCTCGACGAGGGAGATGTTTGGTTAACGCGAGTCTTTTTAATGAGGTGAAAGCACTTGTGGGAAGGTGAAGCTGATAAGACTTATCATACAGGTTATCGGAGGCTAAGGTCCCTCACCATTAAGTTATACAATGCTCATGTTTTTCCACTTAAGGGAACGCAAGAGTCCTCCGCTGCTTGAAATTGCTCCGGCGAATAAATTTAAAGCCGTCGCAACATCTGTGCATGCTGGAAAAAACGCTGGATACATTGGGATCACAGCATAAATGATCAGAATTAGATTCCTGGCGTTGAAACCTATGACGAATCTCCTCACATTTGCTACTTTTCTTCACTAGTAGTAAATAATCCAAGCTAATTTGTTTTTATAAGGCTAAATAACACTCCAATCCGACCTTTCTTTATGGAAAGGAGAGGGGGTTTTGATTTGAGGAATTGGAGCAACCTTCCCCTCCCTCAAATTAAACATGATTACATCCCATTCCCTAGGCATTGTGACCCCTACGGGCTTGGCGCACCTTGAATATAGGGATTCTTTGATCGGAAAATCCTTCTATCCCTCAAGTTCGCCAGTTTCCAATTTTTTGCTTCGTAAGCTGGATTTCACAACTCCAAAACCTCAGGGCGCCCTTAAGATCATTTAGATGCAGATAAAAGGCTGGCACTGCGTATCCTGACAGGTCTGACCTCTGTCACATATATATACTCCTGAATGACTTAAGGTGTCCAAATGTAGTATTTAGGTTTGCTAGGAGCGCATACGAAAATGACACGCTTCAGTTGACGCAGAATTCTGGCGATATGCTAGATAAGATTTGCTCGGATTTTTAACCCGGACTGTTAGCCACCCAGGATAACTGAAGTGCGTGAGTCATCGAGGACTGTCTTATTTCAATTGGGATCCTTCAGTCTTGTCCCCCAGGATGCGACCCACACTTGTCGACTAACAACCAGGTACCTATTTACTCCTAGGTGAAAATGGACAGCAGATGTAAGGAAACATACCCAACATTTCCACCCGTACTGGGGACTGAACCACGGGTATTTACTTTACGTCTTTCATAGTTAGAAATTTACAGCCTAGCTTGTGCGGAATTCCAGTAACCATATGTTTGACCCATCACTGTAGTCTCTGCCATTATGGATTATTTTCCATCTCCTCCAATCTTAAGTCTATTAGTCTGACATCAACAATTATACATAAAATCGTATCTCTTCTGGCATGTCGTAAGGAACACTAACGATCCCAGTACCGACCCTTGAGAGGTTCCAGTCGTCACGTCTGCCCATCCCAGTGCGTCCTTGGGAATTGTGTCCAACTGTGGTAACGTCTCCTTCATTCCTGCTTGCTCTTCTGGTTTATTTACATCATTATCTGTTATGATACTTACATTCCAGGAATATTACCTCCAAGCTATTCATCCTCCGTTACCCTGTTGTAGAACTAATAGGTTCGTAAGAGGACTTTTCCCTTTAAAACCCCTTTTCTTGATGGCCTTTTACAAATTCACTTTTCTCAATATTCACCGTCTTTCATTTTATGGTATTTCTTTTCATTACCTTAGATAATATGCATGTCACCTTGTTTGATTATGGGAACTATTATCCATTAGCGATTTTCCGTCCTCTTAGTTAAATATCTTTATTATGCACCCCATACCCATCCTGTTGGAGGTAGTAGATAGATTACAGTGGTACGTAATGGGTCCAGGGACTGGGCCGCAGAGTTTTGATAGATGAACAAGTTACACTGGTAATGAACTATTTACATGTTTATATCAGTTCACAATCGTAACGAGATATTTATGCAGACATGAAATACGGCAGCTGCCCTATTTCCAGCGAGATTGAGCCAGCGAGATACAAGCGCTTGTGGAAAATTAAATATACCTGGATGTAACTCATAAGATACATACCAGTAAATGGTAACAAAGATAATAAATTCTTTATCAAGGTTACAGAGACAAGTAGGAATTTTAGAAACACCTAGGCCGCAAAAAATGTCCTCCGATACCTACGATAATCTCTCTCTCCACAAGTCACTCTGGACCTATATTAATTTCAGATGAAATATACGTCACCAGGAATTCTGTTAAAAACATTAACATAAATATGTGGACTGTATATTAAATTTAAAATGTAAATACATATACATTGAAGGAGAATTTATAATAATAAGACTCACCAACTAGTTTGGAGATTACGGTGTGTCATACCAACCCCCCTGCCTAAATTATGAAGAAAATACTGGCCAGAATTTCAACACAAAATAGACATGACTTAGCTGGGGTTCCAAAGCTGTCCTGTCCATCTGCTTAATGCTCACATTATGCACGACTGCAAATCCAACAATTTCGGCTCCTATTTGAGAGGTTTTAAGCCCAATATAACCCCTAGAGCGACGAAAATTCTTCCGATTTTCACTAACGTTTGTCTCGGTCAATTCAAAACATGGCGACTCCCCCCCCAGCGACGCTCACCCATTTCGCTGGTTCTTTATTTATTTACAAATTAATTTTTATTACCTACAATATATTCCATCAATTTACATACAAAATACACTGTATTTTTGGAGAATATACAGTATTTTCCACAGCGCTTCTGCTTCTTCTGGAACCCATGGTGATATTCTTCTACGTTACATTGTTTTTATTATGTACGTCTTGGAACCTTGTCGATTTTAAAAAATTTTGGAATGAAAACACTAAACCACAGCCGCATCTTTAAATTTTGGTCATCCATTTTAAACAAATACTGTATCGCGATGTATAAAAGTTATTTTAAAATTAAACTTAAGAATTTCTCTGCCTTGCCTTCTGCCACCTCCACAGCCACACCACCTGCTGAAGATCAAGATTCTCTCACCTCTGAGGAAGTCAACGACCCTCGACCCTCTTCCCACAACCCTTCCTCCGGTCTCACCTGGAAAAATCTGAGATTCTTCACTACACCTACGAACGATGCCATCTGTGGCATTCATGGGGTTGAGCAATATTTCTAGCCTCCCCTGCTTGATTTAACACAGTCTGGAAAATGCAATAGGTTTCGCCTACGTGACTCGACACCTCAGTTTGGACTCCCAGTAGTATTAAAGGCATTAGTATTTCAAACAGAGGTTGTAGAAGTGAAAAATTTCTGCGATGTACAGTGTACATTTAAATTTTTAAACAAAACTGGATACATTATCAGCGTGCTGCTACCCTGTTCAATATAATTACACTGGAAACAAAAAGATATCTTTCCCTGTTATATTCCATGTCA
The DNA here is from genome assembly GCF_038502225.1 of Cherax quadricarinatus. Taxonomy (NCBI): domain Eukaryota; kingdom Metazoa; phylum Arthropoda; class Malacostraca; order Decapoda; family Parastacidae; genus Cherax; species Cherax quadricarinatus. The sequence continues at coordinate 3,818,032 of NC_091331.1, forward strand.
AGTGGGGTGGTGAGCTCGTCTATGAGAGGGGATGAAGGCTGGGAGGGGAAAGAGTCCGTTTGTGTGAAGACACACTAGTAAACATGTGACATCTGTTCCACTGTCTGTGACATCATGCCACTGTGATATCCAACTGAAAATTCCCAAACAAACGGCGACAATGTAAAGACGACTGAAAAAAACAATTTCGATCATAAGAAGTTTTTGTATCTTTATCTAATCGCAAGTTATCGAATAATTACGGCACAAAGCATAATCTTCGACTGGCGATCATTTGTTTTCCATAATGATTCATTTTGTTTAATAAATCACTAAAAAACGAATTTTTTTTTACAGGAGATATATATAGAATTAAAAGTGCCAAGATAAACCAAGTCGAGACTTCATGAACATTTTTGTGTGCAAGTCTTAAACCTATTAATAAGAAGTACAGTAGATTTCCTAAATGTAGGAGTAACTTCGCTATTTTTTTTGTATAGCCAGATCGACAATGAAGATAACGCTGTGGAAGGCAAGTCTGGCCTGAATCACTGGTAGTAATCAGTAACTCGGTCTTCAACACTTTGCAACCTTCATCGCGCTCTCTTTCACTCCCTGGGTCCGTTCCCGGGAGGAAGTACGGTGTAGCTCGTGGTGTACTCTGGTTTTTTTTTGTTTGGGTCCTTAACCTAAAAAAAAAAAAAAAAAAGACAAGAGGGACACGCCACAGCTCACTCGAGCATTGACTAGAAATCACTAATCAAGCCGCACCTATCTTCAAGTCTTTACTGTCTTACTGGAGTCCTCAGTCCTCAATACACGAGCCAAGAGAAACGAAGCTCAGTTTAAATTTAACACCCAGGAAAAATAAGCCCAGGTATCTGTTATCATTGCAGTAACTGGATGCACCAACTATTCTACCAAGATGATGTCACTGGTATGGATGTTGATGGGAACTCTGCTGGTCGGCGGCGCCAAGGTAAGGACACTATTGTAATAAAAAATCTTGAAATATAAAAAAAATAACCTGATTAAGAATTTCAGATTAAATTATACTATTTGAAATGCCAAACCCGTGTGAATTGTCCAGCTCAAGAAGTAACGTTGACTGGCTCCTCCGTCTGGAATGAGATCTCTCCGGCGAAATGTACAATTTTGCGCATGAGAGCAATAAAATCCTTAAGATTAAAACTCAAAAGTGGTACTAAATTTGGCAAAGGCTTGAATATTCTTTTTATGTAAGAAATTTTAATTATATTGACTGGATGAACACAAAAAAAAACTTGAATGCAAACCCAGTGGTGAATAAAATATATTCGAGGTAAGCTATGTTAATGCTTGCGCTGATTACTCTGAGCATCAGTCTATGACATAAGCCGGATGAATTTATTTGTACAATAACTTTGTATATGGGTTAAGGAATATACCACTCCTGATATAAATGCACTGGGAGTAGAAGTGTGGTTGCACAGGAGGTATGGTACACCTCTCAATCTCAATCTTCAGTCCCTACATTAGGCATTAAATTATTGTTGCGTGGTGATTTATAGACAAGGAGCGTAGTGTAGTCGGTATATTATGACTATTAAACCAAACAATTATTCTGGTGACTGATTCAGGTTTTGTTGAAAGAACAATTGACTGACGTGATAATCATATGACCAAAGTCTGAGTGATTAACAATCTTTGATATATATACCTGGAGGGAGTTTCGGGGGGTCAGTGCCCCCGCGGCCAGGTCTGTGACTAGGCCTCCCGGTGTATCAGGACCTGATCAACCAGATATAAATATACAAGTCACCTATATGTATTATCCTTCATGGTATTCCTTGATAATGTGATTAATCTACCATGAAAGCACATTAAACTTGATTGCCTTTTACTGTGGTAAAATTACAATGGCCTCAACCAGTGAAACGGATAGATAATTTCTATAAAGAATGGTATACCATTGGTATATAAAAAAAGATATATTAATGACATTTTATAAAAAGCCCCTGGCTTATGCAGATCACTTCGGGCAGTTTTACAATAACTTTTAGTAAAGGCCTCGACCAATAACAAATACAAAAGTGACGCCAGACAAACACATCTTTAAACAACCAAACAACCAATGTCTTGAGTCCTAATTGAGAGAGATACTGTCAGTCCAAGATAAGACAGTTTAGAGGTCGAAATAATTAACATTGAAGGTTCCCAGACGAATATCTTGCATCAGCAGAGAGATAATGACATCTCCGCTCTCAGTAAAATCAATGAATGCTTGTAAATTGGTGTTACTAGGACTAACACTAAAAAAATATCTGGCCTTCAGAAATAAAGAGGTTACTTTTTCGAACGCATTTACTTGTCTATTTCTGAATGACCCAAGACGAGGCTAATAATAATAAAAGAAGATTTTCTTAGTTGGTTATTAATGCCTATCGGTTAATCTTAGAATATTAAATATCAAAGTACACACTCCTGAAACGGAAAACTGTTGGTTGTCAAAGTTTTGCAGAATTTCTAAGAATTCATCAGGACAAAAAAAAAAGTTAAATGGAGTGGAAAAAATGCAAGGTTTTTAATAATATAATGATAACTTTATTTGCTATATGTACAGTGTATACAAGCCCCTTGCTACGCAGTGCATTTCGGGCAAATTAGGCCAATTTTGTCCTAGGGTGCGACCCACACCAGTCGACTAACACCCAGGTACCCATTTTACTGATGGGTAAACAGACAACCGGTGTAAGGAAACACGTCCGATGTTTCCACCCCATCGCCGGGAATCGAACCCGGACCCTAACCCTGTGAAGCGAGAGCTTTTGCCACCAGGCCCCGGGGCACCGTGGCATACGTTATGACAAACTTGGCGTATCTAAAGGAGCCTATTTGCTGGTGAAAATCTCCTGATCCCAGGAATTAGAGCTATAATACCCCAAACCCCCCCCCTTGTCGGATCAATCCTGATTATCCTCCCCTTCCCTATTCCGAGTGATCCCTACGGGTTTAGCTTCCCCCTACCCATTAAAAGAATCCAAAATGTGGCAGTGGCGACCCACAGTGGAAAGAAATTGGCTAATATAGATGAAATGTGTATAATGTAAAACAAATCTAAAACAATTCATTGATATAAGTAGCAGTACAGCACACGAAGACGAACTTTTTATTGGCACAACGTCTCCCTGTGTAAAAGTTTGATCAAATCAGGACATGATAAATCTCTTCGCTTGACGAAAAATCCCAAAATTTTAGTGTGTGTGTGTGTGTGTGTGTGTTTGTTCGCTTTTCATACTTGTCGGCAAAACGCTGTTTCATCCGTTGTATATCGTACGGCATTTGTTAAGAATTATATGTGGAATAACGCATGGTTAAGAAACGGCAGGTCGAACCTCGAGCCATAAAAGTTAGACAAAAACAATCACGAGGTGGTCGACACAGTGTTCTGCTGTACAAACTTGTTAATGTACAAATTCTTTCAGTACCTAGAGGTTCCACGAACTGTCACTACCTACGCTGTCCATACGGGTTTCTATTTTTTTTTTTCAGAAATCAATGTCCCTTTCCTCCTCTTGCCTTAGTTAAAATTATGACAGTTAACTCACTCACTCCCCATTCTTCAATTTTTAAAGGGTTGGAGGGGTAAGCCAGTGGAAGGCCTCGGAAGGCCAAAAGCTCCAGCTGTGGAACATCATTACTAAAACCCACGTCAGGAAACACTTGTCCTGTTTCCTGACGAACCTCACCTAACCTAACCTTTCCATCCTCCCCTCCCCCATCTCACTCTCAGCTCCCGTACCTGAATTTCAGCACTACAGAACCCAGCCTGTGTGATGGAATATGCCAGAGGAAAACATTGCTACATTATCTTCCCACTATGTATCCATCACACAGAATAAGGGAGTAGTAACACACTGTTGACGTATCCAATTTATTTATTTTATTTTATTATCACACCGGCCGATTCCCACCAAGGCAGGGTGGCCCGAAAAAGAAAAACTTTCACCATCATTCACTCCATCACTGTCTTGCCAGAAGGGTGCTTTACACTACAGTTTTTAAACTGCAACATTAACACCCCTCCTTCAGAGTGCAGGCACTGTACTTCCCATCTCCAGGACTCAAGTCCGGCCTGCCGGTTTCCCTGAATCCCTTCATAAATGTTACTTTGCTCACACTCCAACAGCACGTCAAGTATTAAAAACCATTTGTCTCCATTCACTCCTATCAAACACGCTCACGCATGCCTGCTGGAAGTCCAAGCCCCTCGCACACAAAACCTCCTTTACCCCCTCCCTCCAACCCTTCCTAGGCCGACCCCTACCCCGCCTTCCTTCCACTACAGACTGATACACTCTTGAAGTCATTCTGTTTCGCTCCATTCTCTCTACATGTCCGAACCACCTCAACAACCCTTCCTCAGCCCTCTGGACAACAGTTTTGGTAATCCCGCACCTCCTCCTAACTTCCAAACTACGAATTCTCTGCATTATATTCACACCACACATTGCCCTCAGACATGACATCTCCACTGCCTCCAGCCTTCTCCTCGCTGCAACATTCATCACCCACGCTTCACACCCATATAAGAGCGTTGGTAAAACTATACTCTCATACATTCCCCTCTTTGCCTCCAAGGACAAAGTTCTTTGTCTCCACAGACTCCTAAGTGCACCACTCACTCTTTTTCCCTCATCAATTCTATGATTCACCTCATCTTTCATAGACCCATCCGCTGACACGTCCACTCCCAAATATCTGAATACGTTCACCTCCTCCATACTCTCTCCCTCCAATCTGATATTCAATCTTTCATCACCTAATCTTTTTGTTATCCTCATAACCTTACTCTTTCCTGTATTCACCTTTAATTTTCTTCTTTTGCACACCCTACCAAATTCATCCACCAATCTCTGCAACTTCTCTTCAGAATCTCCCAAGAGCACAGTGTCATCAGCAAAGAGCAGCTGTGACAACTCCCACTTTGTGTGTGATTCTTTATCTTTTAACTCCACGCCTCTTGCCAAGACCCTCGCATTTACTTCTCTTACAACCCCATCTATAAATATATTAAACAACCACGGTGACATCACACATCCTTGTCTAAGGCCTACTTTTACTGGGAAAAAATTTCCCTCTTTCCTACATACTCTAACTTGAGCCTCACTATCCTCGTAAAAACTCTTCACTGCTTTCAGTAACCTACCTCCTACACCATACACTTGCAACATCTGCCACATTGCCCCCCTATCCACCCTGTCATACGCCTTTTCCAAATCCATAAATGCCACAAAGACCTCTTTAGCCTTATCTAAATACTGTTCACTTATATGTTTCACTGTAAACACCTGGTCCACACACCCCCTACCTTTCCTAAAGCCTCCTTGTTCATCTGCTATCCTATTCTCCGTCTTACTCTTAATTCTTTCAATTATAACTCTACCATACACTTTACCAGGTACACTCAACAGACTTATCCCCCTATAATTTTTGCACTCTCTTTTATCCCCTTTGCCTTTATACAAAGGAACTATGCATGCTCTCTGCCAATCCCTAGGTACCTTACCCTCTTCCATACATTTATTAAATAATTGCACCAACCACTCCAAAACTACATCCCCACCTGCTTTTAACATTTCTATCTTTATCCCATCAATCCCGGCTGCCTTACCCCCTTTCATTTTACCTACTGCCTCACGAACTTCCCCCACACTCACAACTGGCTCTTCCTCACTCCTACAAGATGTTATTCCTCCTTGCCCTATACACGAAATCACAGCTTCCCTATCTTCATCAACATTTAACAATTCCTCAAAATATTCCTTCCATCTTCCCAATACCTCTAACTCTCCATTTAATAACTCTCCTCTCCTATTTTTAACAGACAAATCCATTACGTATCCAATTATCCTTAAAAAATAAACTTCGTACCCTCTCACACATCCTTTCCATCCCACTGCCCCCTCATCCACCTCTCAACTCCAACCATCCCCTTCCCTATCTCCCTGTCTCTCATTTACGATAAAACATGCTGTCATCCCCTCGACCAAAGGTGAACATAGATAACTCAACAGTCACTTCATAATATAGCCTGTCGTGAACCTTATTCTCAACACCATATCCTATGACTGTCAGTGTCAGCTTAATATAATTAAAATGTTGATAATTATTGATCAAATTCTGCAAATCAGTTATCCCTTTCATCTGGAGTTTTGTCCACGCTATAGTAAACTAGACGGCATAAACATGTTGCTGTGTAATGTACAGTGGATGAATGGTGATCACTAGGCCTTCAGTAACTCTCACAGAAAAGGAATAAGATAAATCCGTGACTGGAACAATACACAAATAATTCGCATAGGAGGAAACTTATGACAACGTTTCGGTCCGACATGAGCCATTAACTAGCGAACGGTGACTAGTGAAGATAAGATTTCGTTTGGATTTTTAACCCATGAAAGGCAGTGCGTCATCGAGGACTGTCTCTTATTTCCATTGAGTTTCTCAACTTATTTCCATTACTGGTCCAAGTCGGACAGAAACCAAGTCATACGTTTCATTCTCCTCTTAAGCGGGTTTGTGTACCGTGGCATAAGAGTTCAATTGTTTCAAACAAATAATAACGATAGCAAAGCGAAGATTACTTAAAAAAAAAAAAAAAACCTTATCAACGTGTTTTCTCCAAATTGGATGGTCGTTTACACATTCTAACACTCGCACGTTTGAAGAATTATGTTGCTTTGTTTAGGTAGGTACTACTAGGTTAGTTAGGACAGACGTTTCCTGACGCTGGTCGTCACATGATGACCCACAGCTGGAGCTTTTTGTCATCTGCCCGAGGTATTCCGCTGGCTTATCGATCCACCCCCAATTTAAACCTTATGGTTATGATTATAACCAGTTATTTCCTTGCTGTGTGAGACAAGTTGTACAACACCTCTCGCGTCATGTAGTAGAACAGTGACGTTGACACAACAAGCCTAACTTATACGGATTTGTCTATAAATAACAAAAAAAGGCACAATACCGTGGCTGGAACGATACACAAATAACCCGCACATAGAAGAGAGGAGCTTACGACGACGTTTCGGTCCGACTTGGACCATTTACAAAGTCACAGTGTGATAAATTAGACATGTGCAACTCTTGGGTATCTTTATTGAGGAAACGTTTCGCCACACAGTGGCTTCATCAGTCCATACAAAGGAGAATCTTGAAGAACAGGAGGAGAATGAGGTAATCAGTCCCTCAACCTTGAGTCGATGTGGTCAGTCCATCAATCACATCGACTCAAGGTTGAGGGACTGATTACCTCATTCTCCTCCTGTTCTTCAAGATTCTCCTTTGTATGGACTGATGAAGCCACTGTGTGGCGAAACGTTTCCTCAATAAAGATACCCAAGAGTTGCACATGTGTCTAATTTATCAACATGTCGGTTCTCTGAACCATTCATCTACAAAGTCACAGTGTGACTTTGTAAATGGTCCAAGTCGGACCGAAACGTCGTCGTAAGCTCCTCTCTTCTATGTGCGGGTTATTTGTGTACTGATTTGTCTCACTGTGAAATCTTTATCACGCATGTCCGGCATTGATTTTTTTTCCAAGACCTAAAGCACTACGAAGTTGTAAATATTTTTGTATTCTACGTTGCATTACATGAAGGTTAACTGACCTAAATTAACTTGGAGTTCACATGTGCCTATGGCAGTTCCTTGGTGCGTCGGTATTCCCACGCTCATTATTTTTATTAGGAGGATGAATTGCTTAAGAGTAATCTTCGATATCTGAACTTTCAAATACACAGAAATCATATCTCTTATTACCTTTGTAACTTGCTCAGCTATCAAAACTTTGGAGTCCAGTCCCTGGACCAATTATGTACCTCTGTAATCTTTTGACTACCGCCCACAGGATGGGTATGGGGTGCATAATAAACATATTAAACTAACAACTATTATTCCCGTTGTGCAACCATTACCACTGCAATAATTATAAAGGAAAGGCACACGCAAAGCATATATTATACCAGAGAGACATGGACGAATGCTGGAATGCCAGGTCTATATTGAGTATGCAACACCAGCCTGGAAACCCCCACACAAAAATCAGAGAAAGGATAAGATTCTCAACAAAAGTATTCCCGGAGCTAAGAGGAATGAGAAAGATACATTGAGCGAAGGGTACAAGGTGATCAGGAGACGATAAAGATGAAAATGGGTGAAAGGATTCCAGAAGTATTTTCTGAAGTCTGTAGGTAGTTGGGAAATAGAAAAATCTTAGCAAGGAAGTAGCGAAACCAGATTTCCTGCACAGTTTTAGGAATATGTAAAAAGGCCCAGGAGGCCAGGAATTTAGTGTGACAGTGAACAACTAAGGTGGAGTCAGGAGCTGTGACTCGACCCCTGCAACTACAGTATACTCACCTAACCCATTCTTACTCCCATTGTGGAAAATACTGTATATATTTTCCAGAAATTCAGTATTTATATGTAAATAGATGGCCATACTGTATTTAATAATATTTATGTCATAGAAAACGGAAAGCCTGCGTCTGCGCAGACGGGACTCGCCATCTTGGTTTTGAATTGGATACAACGTTAGTTCAATGGGAAGGAATTTTCGTGCTCTAGAGGTTAAAATTGGGCTGACACCTCTCAAATAGGAGGCGAAATTGTTGGATGTGCATTCCTGCATAATTTGAGTATCAGGCGACTGGACAACACAGCTCCAGGAACCTCAGATAAGTCTGTTTATGTTTAATTCTGGCCAGTAATTTCATAAATTTAGACAGTGAGGTTTTCTGGGTATAATACACATTAATCTCCAGTCAAATTGGCGAGTGATATTAAGATATATTTTCCTTCTGTTATGTAATTATGTATATATATATATATATATATATATATATATATATATATATATATATATATATATATATATATATATATATATATATATAATCATTTATTATTTTTAATATACAGTCCACAAATTTATATATTTACCAGTATTCCTGGTGTATGTATATTTCATTTAATTAATAGGTCAAGAGCAACTTGTGGATATGACAGTGGTAGGTATCGAAGGGGGACATTTTTTGCGACCTAGGTGTCCCAAATTCCTACATGTCTAACTGATAAATAATAATTATCTTTGTTCATTTACTGTTATGTATATAATGATACATTCAGCTAAATGCAATTTTCCACACCCATCCCAGGGCAGCGTCCCAGAAGAAGGGCAATGCATCTGGTACGACATTGGCCCTAAGAACCCTGAGAAACCGGACACATCTGGTATGACACTGAACACGATCTACAACGGGCCAGCCAAGCCCTTAACTGATGAGGTGGCCATCCAGCATCTCGATGACAACTGCCCCTTGTTGATGGATGAAATACGTGAGTACCTGGCTGTTTGTGAGGTTGGTGAGAGGTGATGTTTTTGATAACAGAAGGTGTTAGTGTAAGAGGAGATTTTGGTAAAAGGAAGCTAAGGAGGGCGTGTTAGAGAAGAGAAAGATGAGGGGGATGGGTTGTAAGAAAAAAGTGGGATATTGGTGAGAGGAGAAGGAAGGGAAGAAGTGTTGGAGGAAGAGGAATTTGATAGTAATGACAGGCGAATGGGGGAGGGGGTACATTTTTATTTAACATAGCTGAATACATTAACAATGTGCTGCTAACCTATTCTGTATGACAGTTACTTAATGGGTAAAAAAATGTTAGGTATGTTTCACTTTTGCATTCCATCACACAAGAAAATTTAATAGTGTTGAGATCTGTGAGCCTGAGCAGGGGAGACTTCAGTAGAAATGCGAGTATATCCTTAATAATTAAGTGATCAGCAGCTACTTCAGAAGTTCCTCTCCAGCAGGGCTGGAATTAGTCTCAGGATGACCTATCCTGGACACGAGATTTTATATTTTTTATGAAGATGTCTGCCACAAAGCAGGACGACAAGAATTATATTAGAGAAAGGATGAGGCTCCAGAGAGCAATTTGGACTAGAGTACGAACATATGACACCAATGCAGATTCATCGTTGCAAAAGCCTCTCGACATTTTAAAAGTACATTGTGCCTAAAATTACAAAGAATTAGCTAAGAGATGATAGGAGGAGACAGGATACTGGGAGTCCTAGGAAGGGCTTATTGTTGGATGAGGAGTGGCATTTTGTGAGGGAGGGGTGGCGTTGAATTTTTTAACATAAGTATTTTGGAAACCTTATACTCAACACTACAATACTTACAGCAGGTGCTGGAGGTTTATAAGAGTCTTCTGTAGACGCGACCCACAGCAGTTAACACGTGTACCTATTTTTAATGACGGAGTAGGCAAGGGAAGCCAGTGGGTAAGTAAACTTGTCTACATTTCTCTCTGCCAGGAAATCTAACCGGGGACCTTGTGACTTCGAGTTGAAAGTTCTCAGAGAGCTTTGCTGCACCCTTTTGGCGAATGATGATGATGATAATAGCAAAAGAAAGAATCAGGGGTTATCTAGGAGGAATTGGAGAAGGGAAGTGTCTGCGAGAGGAGATGAGGGTGTCACTGACTGATAATTGTGACATCCCTACAACGCAACAATCTGCAAGCGCTTACCTCGTTAATTTTGTCTCCTTCAGGAACTATGTACGACGGGGAGGTGCGAACGTGTTGCTCTCCCGAGAATATTGCATCCATGATAAAAGGGTTCAGCAACATGGACTACCTGGTAGATAAGTGCAAGGCCTGCAACCTTAATATGAAGATCAACTTCTGTTACTTCACCTGTCACCCAAGACACTCCAGTTTTCTCATCCCCACCATACTTTACCCGTGTAAGCAGAGAGAGAGAGAGAGAGAGAGAGAGAGAGAGAGAGAGAGAGAGAAAACGCAGAGAGAACGCAAAGAGAGAGAGAGAGAGAGTGAGAAAGAATGAACTTACCAAGCCATTAACTAGTCTTTATAACGTCATTGGGATTATATGTAGATTCCATTTCCGCGAGGAAAACACTGAAATAAGGTTATGGAAATTCTTTGATACAGGCTAGGCCGATTTTTTTATATTACATTTTAGAATGGAAGGTTTAGTTGCTAAGTTAGTTTTGAAGCAAAAGAAAGTAGATAAAATAACAACTATATTTCACGTCTTCCTCTGAAGTGTCTTAAGATGATCCAGTTATAGCAAACTGGTCATGATATACAGTGGAAAATGACTAAAACAATTCTTACATAACGGCAAATAAGTCTTAAATAAATACTTTTTCAGCATGACCCTAATAGGATAATTTACTGGGATAATTAATGACAATTAAATGTCATTTGATGAGACATTTTGAGCAAAGTCGTTATTGCTTTAAAAAATAATGAATTTTCTTGCTAAGGTATTTGAGGTGATGTACAGCAATAATGTGATCTTAACAGGTTTCATAAGGTAGAGTTAGGCAAGACAGCAGCAGTACTGGAGAAACTTTTCTGAAGCAGAGCTGATAGACAGAGACCATCAGATATGTAACAACGATACCGGGTCCAAACATAACACTAGTTCATAAGATGACCCTCTTCACTGTTACGCCTATATAAATTTCTTTCTTCTACATATCTTTCATCCATTTTCGGTCATTTCTATTCAATGTTATAACCCCATAAGGAATATACGCATTTTGGGCAGCATATGATAATTCTGAGCTCTAATGGTCTCGTGGCATACCCAAAGATGAAATGAAGGCACCTAGCATATTGGATTAAAATCAAATGCTATATTCCAGTTGAGGTGCACACAAGTTAGTAGCATGTTTGTTTTGTTATTACTGAGATTAAGGATGGAACCTCCTTTAATTTTGTTGAATGACCTACATGGAGAGTGAGAGCCCCCACCACTTGTCCTAAACGACTTACAGGTTCAACGCTTCACAAATATTAAGTCTCAGTTACGTATATTCTCGAGTATATTGGCGCCATTTGGACAATCGTGTGTGTACTTTCAGCCAAGGAGGAGCCTGAGGCGATATGGGCCTTGAATTACTACATCCATCCCCACTACACCAGCACCACCTATGACTCCTGCAAGAATGTCTACTCCACCGAGGTTAATATGCCCGCTGTGGTGATGATGTGTGGCAATGCTGGGTCCAACTGTGATCCCGTCAGGTGAGCATGGAAGGGAAAAAGGTGCAGTGGCAGGGCAAACAGCAGGGAAGTGTTAGAGGAGAGAGGCAAAGTAGGAGGGAGGGGGAAAAGAAGGATCAGGATTCAGTTTTGATCCTGTGAGGGAAGAAAATTTGACAGTGGATATAATTTACATAAAACATACATCAATACCATAATTTATGAACACACACACACACACACACACACACACACACACACACTCACTCACTCACTCACTCACACACACACACACACTACGCCATACCTTTAAGAAAGGAGACAGGCAGGTAGCATTAAGATCTCTCAGAAGCGTTGTTTCGTGCATGAGCTGTAACGCTTCAGACGTTATACGGACAATGAGGAACTAATCTGTTTCAGCATTACTTTTGATTACAGTCGTTTGTCTACCCTTTCTTCCAGGTTGTTCAACTATCTTGGTAACAATGATTTTGCTCCCTTCAACATCACGTACATTTTTGGTGAGTCTCCCGTAGAGGATGTCGTCAACCCTGAAGACGACAAGTTTCAAACCTTGACGCCTTTCGATCAGGACACATCCGAGTGTAACTCGACGGTGAGCATCTCCGTGATACTTTATTATCCTTTACAACCTTAAACATCTATAGCACCTTATTACCCCGTACTTCCCTCTTAACTATTTCCAATCTTCCCTTAGTAACAATTATCCATTTTTTAATATCTTTATTCACTTTTAACTTTAAAGTATACCTATACTTCGTTCCTTCCCTTTCCCCAATGTCTTTTTTTTAGCCCCTTTTCGTTCTGCTGTGGCCAACTCTCGCTTTCTCTTCACTCTTTCCATTTATAAGTTGCACTCTACTGCACCAAGACTATTTCCTTCTCTCTGAATCTCCTATTTTCCTCTCTCCGTGTGTCTGTATCTTCTTCCCCTCTCTCTCTCCTTCATTTCTTATACATACATATACATACTCTACTTCCAGGATCCCGCCCTGCGGTGCTTGTGTTCAGACTGTCGTGAGTCATGTCCAGACATACCACAGTTCGACACTGGCAGTAAACCTTGGCCCATGGTGGGCTCACTGGACGTCTTATCCTTCTGCATGGCCATCCTTTACTGCGTGTTAGGCGTCGTTATCATAGTCTCCGCCTGCTTCTGGCACCGTCGAAAATCAGGTGAGGGAAACTCGGAGTTAGGAATAATAGGGAAGAGAAGGTGATGGTAGAATGTACCCCTTCCCCCCATGGCTACCCTATTTTATTCGATTCCTAAATTTTGTTAACACCCGTAGTGTTGGGCCCACACCATTATATATGATGCTTACATTAAGTGAAGACTCACTGGAGCTGGAAGACTTTAGTATGGCAAAGAGGATATCCAGCATTCCACTATAGGTTTCTTGGATACTAAAGTTTCAGAGGTTTCCTTCCAATTGGTCTTCATTTGCTGTTACAGGAGACATATCCTTTCTCTGGATGTCTTCTTCCGCAACAGGCGAGGTGATGGAGGGGAAAGTGAGTGGATGGATGAGGGAGAGAAAATGGGGAATACATCTTTCGTCAATGAAACAGGAAAAAAAAAGAAAAAAACTTTAGGATAATTGCAACACTAGCAGATTTCGTGCCTGGGGTTTATTATACCGAGGTTATACTAATGCAAGGGCTCTTCGTGGTTAAGTCTTCTTGGAGGTATGTGAACAGTACGTCACACACTCCCGGGAATTATTATATCAATTTGACTTTTCTTACAAATCTGAGAAATCAACTCATAATGAACTGCAGACTCCTATAATAAATTTGGCCCTTTTATTTATATCAGTCACGCATGTTTGCAACTTTAATCCCTCTTCATTGAGAAAACAGATTAGGTCATTTTTTTTTTTTTGCTTTGCAGACACACACGCTCCCCATGGATCTCCGAGCTGCCTGGAGGTGCTCTCAGCTGGAATAGAAAAGGGTATCAAGGTGGTGTTCGCAAAACTTGCTAGAAGTAAGTCTCCCAGCTGATGTTTGTCGTTACTGTTTTGTTAAATATTCTTTTCATGTTAAGTATTCTTTTCTTAAATATTCTTTTCTTAAATATTCTTTTCTTAAATATTCTTTTCTTAAATATTCTTTTCTTAAATAGTCTTTTCTTAAATATTAATTTTGTCAAGTATTATCATACAGCGTGCCATTTTTCACGTACAAGCCAGTACACATGCGGCTGAAGGTAGGTTGTCCATTCTTTTTGCCAGTCTTCACTGTTAGTGTTACCGTCAGTGTAAGCAATGCCACTCCTGACACGGTAGGTGGCCCGGTGGCCCGGTGGCCTGGTGGCCTGGTGGCTAAAGCTCCCGCTTCACACACGGAGGGCCCGGGTTCGATTCCCGGCGGGTGGAAACATTTCGACACGTTTCCTTACACCTGTTGTCCTGTTCACCTAGCAGAAAATAGGTACCTGGGTGTTAGTCGACTGGTGTGGGTCCCCCATCCTGGGGGACAAGATTAAGGACCCCAATGGAAATAAGTTAGACAGTCCTCGATGACGCACTGACTTTCTTGAGTTATCCTGGGTGACTAACCCTCCGGGTTTAAAAATCCGAACGAAATCTTATCTTATCTACCTTCTTTGAGTGTGTCGAGCCCAATCAGAAACCAACACTTTGCGCTCATGATTCGATGTAACCAGAAATGGACAGCAAAGCGTTCCACTCAGGTTCCGGTATACAAAAAGATTCACGGAACGGGTGGTGTTTGAATGCCACGGGTTCAAACCACACCCGCTCCATGGTTTGAATTCGAGTAATTACGATTTCGTGAGTCTCGAAGCTGTATCCAGTTCCATCTGCTTATCATAATGTTCACTGGCTTTGCATCACCTTTTTTTTTCGTTTTTCTCCCTCAGTTGTGGCGCGGCATCCTTATCCATTCCTGCTTATGGGTGTTGCCATCGTCACCGGCTTGGGAGTGGGTGTGACCTACCTGAAAGTAAGATCATACTCACCTATTTGTACTCGCCTATTTGTGGCTGCAGGGGTCGATTCATAGCTCCTGGCCCCCGCCTCTTTGCTGGTCGCTACTAGGTCCAATCTCTCTGCTCCATGAGCTGTGTTAATGGTGGTAGAATTACCGACAATATGTTAAGTAAAAGGAAAAGTGCAACTAATGAGACATTTTGTGATATTAATTGCGCTTGTGTCCTTTTATTTATCGTATCCCTTCTTAAAGCTATGTGTGAATCCTGCCTCCACTAAGTCATTCTTCAGGCTGTTCCACTTCCTGACAACTATGATTGAAGTACTTCCTAACATCCCTGTGATTCGTCTGAGTTTTCAACTTCCAGCTGTGACCCCTTGTTGCTATGTTTTATCTCTGAAACATCCTGTCCCTATCCACCTTGTCAATTCCTCTCAGTATTTTATATGTTATCATGTCCCCCTATCCCTCCTGTCCTCCAGTGTTGTCAGGCTGAGTTCCCTTAACCTCTTCTGAGAGGGCATACCCCCTAGCTCTGAAACTAGTTTTGTTGCAAACCTTTTCACTCTAATTTTGATACGTGTTTGACCAGGTGTGGGTTCCATGATACAACCAAAGTTATCTAAAATGGAAAATAAAGAATACTCGGCCTACTTACACAGATGCACTCTTCTTTGTATATACTCTTATCAGTAGGTTAACAACAGACATATGCCATTTAGCCATATGTCTTAACCTGTACTATAATTTACGCTTACCTCTTCCAGGCGATATAGACACCGAGTTTTCTTCAGTCCATATTTTACGGTTTAAAGAAGCCTTGACTGATGGTGTCAAGTTTACATGAAGGCTTACTGGCCATCGTGTAGTCGATGTGGTTTAAAATCAATAAACTGCTTCCAGGTGACGACAGATCCGGTACAACTGTGGGCCTCTCCGACCTCGCGAAGTCGTCTGGACAAAGAATACTTCGACTCCCACTTCAATCCGTTCTACAGGACTACTCAGCTCATCATCACTCCAAAGGGATACGACTATGTAAGCTGGGGACACGAAGACAGGGTGGGGGGAAGAGGGGGGAACCTGGAGCAAATATAGGTCTTAGGCTGGGATAGGGAATCCTTGGGCAGGGATAGAGGGAGCCCTGGGACAAGGATAGATGGAACTCCTAGGACAAAGACAAATTTTTGGAGGAAATCTAGGAACAAGGGTAGAGAGTTCCAGAGATTCTCTTAGCTAAGATAAGAGAAAAACCCAGAGCAATTTCACGTCTACAGCGTAATTTTATAACTAATTAAATGAATATACTTTTTTCCCCTTAGTTCAACTTTACTCTCGTTGACAAGACGTCAGGGATTCCTGTGAATTACCTATTTGGACCAGCGCTGAACGAGACCTTCGTAACGAAGGTGATGGAACTTCAAACCAAAATCACCAACGTAAGTCACGTCTCCTGTTCTTAGTCTCTTTCTTCCTACTTTCCATGCTATTCCTCATCTCATTTTCCGCCCCTTCCCCCCTCCCTTTATTCTGCGCACTCAAGGTTAGCTCTGTTTCCCAACTTGTTTTTCATTTTTTCTAACATTCCTACCATTATTGACGACTAACCTTGGCTATGGACTGTTTGATGAACTCCTCTCTCAGTGATACAGTTTATCTACTCAAGAACAAAAAGGCACAATACTGTGACTGGAACAATACACAAATAACCCGCACATAGGAGAGAGAATTGTTATTATTATAACCAAAAAGAAACACTAAACCACAAGGACTATACAGCATATAGGAGAGAGGAGCTTACGACGACGTTTCGGTCCGAGTTGGACCTATGTGCGGGTTATTAAACCATACCACGGGCGGGATTTGAACCCGCGGTCAGAGTCTCAAAACTCCAGACCGTCGCGGTTTGTTTGCAATCGTGTCATTACGATTTCGTGAGTCATGCGGGTTATTTTTGTATCTACTTAGTCAGTTCTTGTCCTTTAGAGACAACTTCAAGTGTCCTAGGTGATATTTTTCAACCAACTCTTTCCAGCTGACGGCGGAGAGCAGCGAGGGCACCATCACCTTGAAGGACGTGTGTGTGCAGCCTATGGCGCCCCAGACACCAGAATGCTTGATACAAAGTATCCTTAATTACTGGCAGAACGACCCAGAAAAATTCGAGGAGAGCATCGCCCAAGGCGACTACGCTACGCATCTCATCAACTGCTTGAAGTGAGTTACAGTAGTTCGTGTAGGTGGTTTTTCTAGTGCTGGTTAACTAATACTTCTCTGAAACGGATATGATGCAGGCCGGACGCCAGATATAGCCGATTAAAAACAACGGCAAAATTATAGGTTTTTAAATAAAACAATTTGTACTGAAGTAATTCGCCAAGATATAATCTAGTAACACTGGTGTTACTTTCAATTATTCACGGACCTATGAAAAAATGCAGGCCGGTTTAGAGCTAGACGCCAGATGCAAGGAGTATAAGGAGAGAGGTCCAGTAGTCATGTCGTGTCTCAAGTTTGTCTATCCTGTCACTTAAAAGGAACGCGAGTATTTATAGTCAACGGCAAAATTATAGGTTTTTAAACTACTGGTGATGTCCTTGATGGTCGTGGTTGTGGAGGTAGATACTTGGAATGATGTTTTGGCAAAGATAAAACAATTTGTACTGAAGTAATTCGCCAAGATATAATCTAGTAATACTGGTGTTACTTTCAATTATTCACGGAAAAAATTAAGTCGTGTGGTGAGGAGAATGTCGTCAACATAACGGAGCCAGGTGACAGACGAAGGAATAATGGTGGAGAAACTTCGGCTTCTAGATGTTCCATGTATAGGTTCGCTAGGACTGCACTGTACCATAGTTCAACTTAACTCAGTCAAGTGAATCGTCAATTTTCTTGCGCAAGAGATCGATGGCTTGTTTAGTAGGTACTTTAGTGAACAGGGAAGTCACGTCAAGGCTGGAAAGTTTCTTGTTCCTGATGTTGATGTTGCGAATGCGATTGAGAAGATCACCTGAGTGTTTGAGATGTGCTGGACTGATAGTGCCCAAGAGTTTCGAGAGGTGTTTGGCGAGAATTCCTGAGAGCTTGTGGGGAAGACACTGCCGAGAAGAGATACATAGTCCTTCCCACCAACTCCATTGCCAAACATGTTTCCAACATCTTTGCCAAAACATCATTCCAAGTATCTACCTCCACAACCACGACCATCCTCTGCAGGGGTATACATAATCCCTTGTAATGACTGCAACAAGTTATACGTGGGCGAAACATCAAGGGACCTCCAAACACGTATTTCAGAACACCAATACGCAAGCAGGTCTGAGGGAATGCCTGCGTACAACACCGTAATTCACACAACCACTTGATAAACTACAGAAACTCAAGACTTATCGCCAGAAGACAACACTCAATACCGAAGAATCCTGGAATCATCACTTATTTCTATATCCGACTTCAACCAGAATAGTGGCTTCTATAACATAGCTGAACCACTTGCCAAGAAACTTCTTCATCGCTATGTAGAAGGTCTGCTCACAAACTAGTCTCATCAGATGCAGCATTCTTCACCTGACCTCAGCCGGACTATAAATAGGTAGTTCTGTTTGTGACTTGAAAAAGCCCACTGTGTGGGCGAAACGTAGTCAATAAAGGATCACATTATACTGCATTTGTGTTTATATTGCCATTGTGTCGGTATTTTATACCATTTATTTCCAAAGTGTCTTGTGTGCTCCCATGGACTGAACCAAGATGCCCTCCATCGAGCAACTTTACCAGCACCTTAAGGAAGAATTGAGGGTAGCGAAGATGGAGATACGGCGATTGACCGAGGAAAACAAGAGGATTCGTAGTAGTCCTCCTGTTTCGAGTCCTCAGGTCAAGAAGGGATCGTGGTCAGTGGCTGGACAGCAGGGGACGACGAAGTTGACGATCAAGAAGACGAATGGAAAGCCAGAAACGATGAAGAAGAAAGACTGCTGTGGAAACTCCTGTAGAAACCTCCAACGCATTCTCGGTGCTACCCGACGAATGTGAGTCGACTACTGGGATCGTCACGACGAACGACAACAAGGAAGGTAAGAATATTGTTGTTGTTGGGGATAGCCAGGTTAGATACATGGATAGGGCATTCTGCTTGAAGGACAGGAGTAGGAGACAGAGGGTTTGCTTTCCTGGGGCTGGGATGGAGGACATTGTTAGCCGGCTTGACAACATCATGAACGGTAATGGGATCAATCCTATTATTTGCCTCAGTGCTGGAGGCAATGATGTAGGCAAGCGTAGAAATGAGGATTTAGTTAGAAAGTTCAGGGCAGCTATAGACATAATTAAGAAGAATGGGGGGCGCCCTGTTATATGTGGCATTTTGCCAGGAGCTTGATAAAGCTCCTGGAGAGCGAAACGTTGCCACAATAAATGTCACATTAGTTGCACTTGTGTCCTTTTACTTTACATATTGTCGGTAATTCTACCAACTTTATTACAGTCCCCTTACTACAGGTTGGATATAGACTCATTAGAGAACATACAGAGAAGAACGACTAAAATGATTTACTGTGTAAGGAACCTCTCCACTCTGGAGAGGCGTAGAATGAGGGGAGATATCATTGAAGTGTATAAGTGGATGACGGGCATAAACAAGGGAGATATTAATAAAGTACTGAGGATGTCGAACCAGGTAAAAACCAGGAATAATGGATTTAAGTTGGATAAATTTAGATTTAGAAAGGACATAGGTAAGTACTGGTTTTCTAACAGAGTTGTAGATGCGTGGAACAGTCTTCCCAGTGGGGTGATAGAGGCTAGGACCTTGGGTAGCTTTAAGAAGAGACTGGACAAATATATGAGTGGGAGGGGCTGGGTTTGATTGGTGTCATTGGGTACGGGAGTTATTTCTAGGGAAGCTTTAGGTAGTAGTAGTTTTGATAAGGACCTGCCTTGCATGGGCCAGTAGGCCTTCTGCAGTGTTCCTCCATTCTTATGTTCTTATGTTCTTAAATGCGAATATGTATTGTAACTTCGCCAGAAGACGGAAGAATGTCCAAGCAAGATCATGCAGCGATATTCAGTTATTTTCTTATGATGATGTCACATGAGAGTGTAATCAAACGCAAGCCATTTCCCCCCCCCCCTTAACTCTCACAAACTGCAAGTCAACAACATGGAGGGGCTCGACCGGAGTGAGGATAGACGGTGTTTACCTACTTCCCTCATCCCAGGTGCAAATCACTTGCAAATAACTTCTAGCTAATTCTCGCTAATACTTCCATTTTTTAATTTGTATAGGTACAGTTCTTTGCGCTAACAAAGTGTAAATTAGCAAGTTCACACAAATTGCCAAGCGGCAGCGACTCTTAACACGCTCACGAACATTCACTGGAACAAGCATGATACTATGTTACCACATATGAATTAATACACAAGATTATACAAAGACGTATTGCAGCTACACAAGACGTATTGCAGCTACACAAGACGTATTGCAGCTATACAAGACGTATTGCAATTAGATGAAGTATCAAGTACGGCGAGCCTGATGATTTTTCTTTGCGCTCCATGGTTATAATCAACTTAAGCACTAAGCCCGTAAGGGTCATGCAGCGACGTATGGCGAAAGCAATCTAAGTCACTTTAATATTGGGAGATGTAAAATCGAAAGTTTACTTAGAAGTTGGAAAGTTAAAATGCGATAGCAATATCTAGACTCATGAAATCGTGGGTTCTAACCCCAACCGTACCGTGGGTTAATTATTCTATTATAAGAAAAAAATCTAAAGACTACAATGACTTTCGTAAATCCCTAAATTAGCTGATAAATTTATAACTTATCTCAGAAAATGAGGAGAATGATGCAGTTAGCAGTCGTCAATAAATGTCCTAGGCAGGACTACTTGCTTGGTTTACGGCACACAGGTAAACCCCAGCCAAGAATACTTTAAATTCCTAAAGCGAGTATTAAAGTGAAGTCTCGGCGTATATACGCAGAGAGAAATAGACCTGTCGGCGTATACACTAATTTATCACACACACACACACACACGCGTGTCCTGCGTCAGAGCTCTCGCTCACCTCTCACAACTGTCCAGGTTTACACTACCATTACCATGGTCAAGGTTTTCTCTGCTGCCTTGCGCAATCGCGTCAGCGCAGCTGACACCTGCTTACCAGCGAAACAAGTTCTTACAACACTCGTACATAAAGTTAGAGTTTATCATTCAGTATGATATAGTTCTTTAACGCATGAAAAAAAGAATTTAATATAAAAAAATAGTTAAATTTGACGACAACCACGTTCACGATCGTTCACTCGCATTCACGATCGTTCACCTACAGTTATGTGATGTTAACATACGCTGGAAGGGCCTAACCAATATAATCCTTAAACACGAAGGAGAGGACATGCAGTTTTGAATCTTGTTCGACCTTGTATACAGCAAGAAGACAGAGACACACGACACAGCGCTTCAGAAATGGATGACACTTAGGTTCGAGTCCCCAAAGGGGAGGCTAGATTCAGTTTCTTGGATCAAAAGCCCCTCACCCGTATCTAGAAATCTCTCTCTTGTGGACGGGGGGTTCTCTTAGCGCTTCCTATGAAGCGCTAAGAGAACCCTGCATATATAGGGAACAAACATGCCAGACAAGTACTCCTTGTCTGGCATGTTTGTTCCCTATATATGCAGCTCTCTATGACTTTTAGTTATGATTATAATAATAATGATGTTCCTTATATAGCGTGAGCTTCCTCGTAAGGAAGAATCTTGAAGAATCTGAAGCACTACCAGTGCTTCAGATTCTTGAAGACCACGGTGCTCTTCAGCTCCAAGGTTGAGGGACTGATTCCCACATCTTTTGTATATAGTTCTACATTCTTCACATTATGCCCTTGTATTTATGAAGTCTCTGGATGGCGAAACGTCTACATATAAAGATACCCAGATATTGCACATGTGTCTAATTCTTCATCTTGTCTATATTAAATACCATTCATGTACAGTTCTATTTATGTATTAATTGATTCTTTAACTTATAAAGCAAACTTACTTTTCCTCCGAAAGAGATGACTCTCTGATTTTTTTCCAGTGATATTTCTAAAGTATTTCTAACATTTTGTCTATTTCGTAATTAGTAACAGGAACACTTATTAAATTCGATGGCCACACTGTGCTTGACCAAGAGAGTCAAAGTAAAATTTTAGACTTTTGTGAATTGAACAATACGAAGTGGTATAACGTGTATTGGACGTGACACAGTGCAGAAACTGCACGGGAATCGACCCATAATTTGGGAATTGCACGGAAATCGATTTTCACGAAGTCCCTTCTCACCAAGCTAGTTAACAATAATAATATTAATAATAATAATAAGCTTTATTTTCACAAGTACATGATACAACTTACACAGACGTAGCTGACATCAGTGACATACTAAATAGAAAGCACCTGGTTATACAGAGCATTACGGGCGACTTAAGTTAATTTTGTCCCCCTCAGATGCGACCGACACCAGTAGGCTAACACCCAGATACTGGCAGGTGAACAGGGACAGCAGGTGTCTTAAGGAAACACGCCCAAATGTTTTCACCTGTACCGGGGATCGAACCACGGATCTCAATGTGTGAACTGAGATATCCATAAGATTTACATTAACTTGTCCCAAATGTCTTCCGCAGCAATCCTTCAAGTGTGACAGGTACTTACTGCATGGGGTCCTATGGTGGTCCTGTCTTCCCTTACACCGCTCTGGGAGGCTTCCTCAAGGCAGGCGAGGTTATCTCCGAGAATCCCATGTACACGGAGAGCACCGCTCTTGTCATCACAATCCTCATCAACAACTACCTGGACACGGAGAAACTTGCCCCAGCTCTAGCCTGGGAGAAAAAGTGAGTAATGCTCCCACTGCTGAGTATAATTCCTAATGATTATAATCATAACCATGATTTTTTAAAGAGGTGGACTGGTAAAACAGCGGAAGTCCTCGGTCAGATGACCAAAAGCTCAAGGATAAGTGTTTCCAGACCCGCGTCAGGAAACTCTTGTCCTGTTTCTTGGCAAACATTACTCGTATACCTACCTACCTACCTTCTACAGTTGTGGATGGAAGGTGAGCGCCTCACATACTCTCTGTTGTGATGTAAAGCATGAGTATCCCCTACACTTCTGAAGCAAAATGTAAAATATAAATTTGGTATATCTACGCTAGCATTATTAATAGTATAAGGAGAAAGGGAATGTCATATGATTGCAGGTTAAAACCTGAGTAGATCTATAGCTATGATAACATGAAGTTAGATAAATATTGTATATATATGGAGCAACTTGCAATGTGAACAGACTGACCGATGTTGTAGTAGCCAGACTTAGGGTTACAAGTGCTTCTGGCAGTTTGGCTGACACACAGATGATGATCAAATTAATTGCAAAGTATGTAGTCAGCCTTAAGTTAACTTTCTTGTACACTTTATGCTTCAGTGTCCACTTGGTGAGGAAACTAGAGATAAACAGCATAATAACGTATGTGATAATATATCACACATCAGCCGGGCTGTGGTTCGTACGTTGGACTGCGTGCGGCCAGCAGTAACAGCCTGGTTGATCAGGCCCTGATCCACCGGGAGGCCTGGTCGTGGACCGGGCCGCGGGGGCGTTGATCCCCGGAATAACCTCCAGGTAGACTCCAGGTAGATATAAAGCGAATATCCTAAATTTGCTTGCAGTAGCTAAGACAGTTGTATATATAAATCTACATGTACTCATGTAAGCCCTTTTGGGGCCTAGTTCCAAGGCTTTTGGAGTATCCATATGTTCTTGTGCTACCCTCCATAGGATGGATATGGGATGCACAATAAACTAGCAGCTTCGGGGGAAAAATCAAAGTTTCCGTTGTGGTAGGAAACACGAGTACTGTGCTTTCATGTGGCAGATAACGAGAGTTCCCTTATACTTTCCGTTGTGTCAGAGAACGTAGCATCAACACAACTCTCCTCTGAGAGGAAAAGAGTTTCTCCCATACGAGTGGCAGGTGCCCTGAGAGGTCCCTGGACTAGGCAACACAACCATGGTGGCTTCAAGCACCGGGAAAACCTCGGAACTGCAAGACTTTATCCCTCACTTCGTCTTCTCGCCTTGAGAACATATCTGAAATAATTATGATGTTCTTGCAAGTACCATAATTCAGACTGCAGTATCTCATTAATGAAACTTTCCTGATTATTATTATTATTATTATTATTATTAATATCGTCATCGCACAGTAAACTCGCTTATAAAGAAAATCTTTACAAAGTGAGTTTTTTCATACGATTCATAAGCTCATCCAAAAATCGAACAACGAGTACAATCAAGACCTTTCCACACGCTAATTAATTTTCGATGTGTTTTTTTCAATCGTAATTGTCAAAAAAGTAGCACTGTGTACAGGAGCTTCATAAGAGAGCTTGCCATACTTTACGGAAAGCGTTAAATCCGCATGGGGTCATTCGGAATGAGCGTTAAAGGCTCGATCGCATGTCCGCTGAGCCACGCTCCTTGCGCCAACTCACCCGCCTGGGTGTTTTCGGCGGTCAGTGACCCTCCCCCCTTGCCTGGTCTGTGGCCAAGACTCGCGGTGGATCAGGCCTGATCAAATATACCTGAAGAATGTTTTGGGGGTCAACGCCCCCGCAGCTCAATCCATAACCAGGCCTCACAGTGGATCAGGGCCTGATCAACCAGGCTGTTACTGCTGCTCGCACGTAAACCGACGTATGAACCACAGCCCGGCTGGTGAGGTACTGACTTTAGGTGCCTGTCCAGCTCCCTTTTGAAGATAGCCAGGGGTCTTGAAGACAGCCAGGGGTCTTGACAGTCAGGGGTCTTGAAGACAGCCAGAGGTCTTGAAGACAGCCAGGGGTCTTGAAGACAGCCAGGGGTCTTGAAGACAGCCAGAGGTCTTGAAGACAGCCAGTGGTCTTGAAGACAGCCAGAGGTCTTGAAGACAGCCAGGGGTCTTGAGAACAGCCAGTGGTCTTGAAGACAGCCAGTGGTCTTGAAGACAGCCAGAGGTCTTGAAGACAGCCAGGGGTCTTGAACACAGCCAGTGGTCTTGAAGACAGCCAGTGGTCTTGAAGACAGCCAGTGGTCTTGATGACAGCCAAGGGCTTGAGGACAGCCAGTGGTCTTGAAGACAGCCAGTTGTCTTGAAGACAGCCAGTGGTCTTGAAGACAGCCAGTGGTCTTGAAGACAGCCAGTGGTCTTGAAGACAGCCAGGGGTCTTGAAGACAGCCAGTGGTCTTGAAGACAGCCAGGGGTCTGTTGGTAATCCCCCTTATGTATACTTTACGAAATAAAAAAAAATGATTCGTGACAGGTTCCTGGAATTCATGAAGGAGATCACGATGGATGAAGACATCACCGAACACATGGACATCGCTTACAGCGCTGAGAGAGCCATACAAGATGAGTTGGTGAGGGAGAGTGTGAACGATGCCCTCACTATCTTCATCAGTTACCTCCTCATGTTCATCTACATCACTCTCTCCCTGGGGAACATGTCCTCAGAGTGTCGCAGGATCTTGGTTAGTTCACTAAAATCTAGTGAAAAAGAGAGATAAGTGCAGTTTGAAGCGATGCTTTACTGACAGCGTTTCGCCCACACTTTGTCGGCGAAACGTGGTCAATAAAGCTTCGCATTACACCGCGTTTTTTTTTTTTTTTTCATCGTGTCAGTATTTTATACTATTTGCCTTCAATAAAATCAGTAAGTTTAGGCAGTTTTACTCTAGTGCTTAGAAATTTATCGTATACATTATTATTATTATTATTACTATATTTCAGGAGAAATACTTAATCCTCAGTGTCATAGATCACCTAAATAATGGGAAGCAATTATGTTTAATTCAAGGAATGGGAAGGGATTGGGGGGGGGGTAACTCGAATTTCTTTGATCAAGATCCTTTATATTTTCCAGCATTTCTTCTTGCATACTCACTGGGATGAAGTTCCTTCAAGGAAGGAAGGTGTTTGGTGTGGGTGGGGAGGGGAGGTTGCCTTGACGTCAAAGAATTCTTCTTGATCTAAGAAATTGGGGCACCCCTACGGGCGTAACGCTGCCACATGACTATTAATAATAATAATAATAATTATTATTATTATTACTAGAGAAGCACTAGAGAGGCTGGGATGCTTATGCATACATCTGCTTGATTTCTGGGATGGTTATCTCTATACGCTTCGTGTCCACCCCTCTATCCTTTGATCGAATCTGATTACCTTCCATGTTCTCCCTCCAGGCGCTGTCTGGCCCCTGAAGGCTTAGCGCTTCCGCTCAACGTATTAACAATAACAGTGATTTTGGTGTTCAACAGATCGAGAGTAAGATGACTCTGGCGCTGGGCGGAGTTATTCTTGTCCTTCTCTCCGTGGTGGCCTCCCTCGGCTTCTACGGTTACGTGGGCGTTCCTGCCACACTCTTTGTTATTGAGGTGAGTCGAAGTGTCTGTCACGGTGAGCGGGTGAGATGGAGGGTAGGTGAAGGGGCAGGCAGGTGAGATTTAAGGTAGGTGAAGGGGCAGGCAGGTGAGGGGTCGGGCAGGTGTATACAATCTGTCGTTTAATAATACAACGTAGAAATAAGAGTTTGGTATTAATAAGGGATCATATAATATTCTAAATAATCACTGATAAGGAATGACCGTAAATTTGAAATGGTTATTCAAACACACACACACACACACACACACACACACACACACACACACACACACACACACACACACACACACACAGTGGCTGTTTCGGACCTAGTAGGACTGAAGAAGTCACTCGTGGCGAAACGTTTCCTTTAATAAATGTGCTGAGTTACATTAGTGTGTTTATCCACGGCTTGTTGGCATAACCATATTTTTTTACAAGAAGACCTCTGCTGCAGTGGCCCAAGTAACACGTAAAAGAATAAGAGTCACAATATGGTGGCTGGAATAATTGTCAGTTTGTGATGGAAATGATTTAGAAAAGCGACAAGTTAAGAATGAGACACTTGTGTAAAAGTTCCACCGTTTTTCTCTGTATTGGACTACGGAAGCAAGTGGCTGGTGGAACGTTTCCTCAATAAAGATTCCGAAATGTTGAGCAAGTGCCTCATTCTTCAATTGCCAGTTTATTCACTAATTGGAGATAAATCCTTATTCGAAGTTTCTATCGATCCTGGATCAAGTAACGATTTGGAAATTGTCCAGGATGGACCGAAACTTCGTCTTGAGAATTATCTCCAAGCGTGCGAATCGGCAGTAAACTGTGAGGCAAGACGAACAGTCTTAGTTTACAGGTGATCCCGTTCCTGGTGCTGGCTGTGGGCGTAGACAACATCTTCATCCTAGTGCAGACTTGGCAGAGACAGCCCCGCGAGCCTGGGGAGACCATCGAGGATCACATCGGCAGAGTTGTAGCCGAGGTGGCTCCCTCCATGCTCCTCTCCACCTCCGCTGAGGCCCTCTGCTTCTTCTTGGGTGAGTTAGTCACCTTGGTTGAGTGGAGAGTCAGATAAGTGTAAATGTTGATTGTTCTCAGTAAGTGTTAGTCGTGCGAAATTCTGTAATTTCGAAGGATTCTTCAACTATCTTCAGAATCTAAAATTGGTCTAATTTCTGCGCGCTGAAAATTTCAAAGGCAAATAAAAATATAATAACAATAATAATACTACTGCTACTACTACTACTGATAATAATAATAATAATAATAATAATAATAATAATAATAATAATAATAATAATAACGCATCACCAGGAGCATTGCTAATAGTTCTTCCAGAGAATTTAATGAATTGCTTGTGTCAGGTGGTCTGTCTGACATGCCTGCTGTGTATGCCTTCGCTCTCTACGCCGCCCTGGCCCTGGTCATAGACTTCTTCCTCCAGATGACCTGCTTTGTGGCTCTCATGTCCCTCGATGCCCACCGAGTTAAGGTGAGACCTAATCCGGGGGGGGGGGTCAATGGGCTAATCCGGGGGGATGAGGGACATGGACCTGCTGCGCATGGGTCAGTAGGCCTGTTGCAGTGTTCCTTCTTTCTTATGTTCTTAGTCATGTTGAATAAGACTCGTGCATTTAGTAGAGTATATCTCACGCAGTTAAGACGAGGCCAGATAACCGAGGTCAAATCATATATTAGCCAGGGAACGGCCAGGTCATTTAGCTTCATGATATACTTCTTTCCTCTCCCATCTTTAATACCAGAAAGATGATTTATGTCTTAGCTCACATGAAAATATTAATTATCTAGCTAAATGAATTTATAAGTTATTTTTTTGCTGTATAGTCCTTGTGGCTTAGCGCTTCTTTTTGATTATAATAATAATAATAATATTTTTTGACATTATCACTTGTTTTGTATTTTTTGGTACTGTCACGATACGTCAGAATGATGAAAAAAAATTAACTCACTCCTTTGAACAAAATGAACCTTGGTCTGGTCTTAACAATTTCTGTTTCTGTATGAATAAATTACTGTTCTCCAGAAGATGCAGTATAGGCCGAATAAATAGGCCCTGTTTGAAGATTTTTTTTTTATTTTTATTTTAAGAACATGGTACTTTGGTTAAATACACGATCTATAATTGAAGATATATATCTTATAAGATGTATCACAGGCTAAATATGTGATGCAGGTTTGAGGATTAGTTTATTATGAAATGTACACAGGTTGAATACCTTAAATCGAGGGACATGTTGTCTCTCTCGCAAGATGCTAAGTATATCTCTCTCTTCTTGTATCTTGCGTGCCCAGGATAACCGCTGGGACGTGCTGTGTTGCGTGAAGGGAAGTAAGAAGTCAGGAGAGAGCAAAGAATCCAGTATATGTTATCAGATTTTCCAGCACGTGTATGCTCCCTTCATTCTCAAGGTATGCTATTAGACCTTCCAGCACGTATATGCTCCCTTCATTCTCAAGGTATGCTATTAGACCTTCCAGCACGTGTATGCTCCCTTCATTCTCAAGGTATGCTATTAGACCTTCCAGCACGTGTATGCTCCCTTCATTCTCAAGGTATGCTATTAGACCTTCCAGCACGAGTATGCTTCCTTCATTCTCAAGGTATGCTATTAGACCTTCCAGCACGAGTACGCTCCCTTCATTCTCCAGGCCATGGCGTGCCTGTGTTTCCTGTCCTTCCTGCTGTCCAGCAAGCCTCCCAGGGTGCACAGTAATAATATTGAATATAATAGTCATCATGGTAAAGTATATAATAATAATAATAATTATAATAAAAAAGGAGCGCTTAACTTATAAGAGTCAATAATATAATAATAATAATAAAGGCAATAATGACAATAATAATAATCAGTGTGTACAAGTTGTCATATCACAGATTAATGACAATCATTCTTGTCATATTTATTAACCTTCTAATAAGTTACCTTCATAAGTAATAACACGTGTTTACCTTTTGCCAAGGATGGGGACAAGAGCAGTGTTAGAGTACACTGAATGCTACTGTGTCTCTCTCGCGATTAGAGTAAAGATGATTAAGTATCCAATACATGAACCATACGTATATAGAGCTTCGCATAAATTCATTTTTTTTATTGTTTTTATGTTTCTGTCTTGCAAGGACGTGGTGAGAGTGTTGATTTGCCTGCTTACCCTGGGTGTCTTCTGTGCTTCTGTCTCCGTGTCTCCGAAGTTGTCTGTAGGACTCGAACAAGAATTATCCATGCCACAGGACTCTTATGTTATCAAGTACTTCAAGGTGAGCTGGTTGAGGGAGACTGAGAAGAGTGAAGGGCTGAGGTAGAAGGAGAGGAAGCGGTGGAGAATGACTGGAGGATGGTGATGAATGTAGAGTGAGAAAGGGAAAGGAGGAAATGGAAGAGGTGATTATCGAATAATGACTTGATATTGGTCCAGAATGGATCGAAACATTATTTATTCATTTATCTCCAATGATTGGAGATAATCCTTAGACGATAAATACTTCCAGCCTCGGTATCTAGCTTTTATTCTTTCATAACCTATCTCTTGGGGGCGCTGAAGAAATCACAGCTCAATCGCTCTTTCCTCCCGGAACAGTACCTCAACGACTATCTCTCCGTCGGCCCTCCTGTCTACTTCGTGATGAAGGAAGGCTACAACTACAGCGACATCCACGAGCAGAACCTGGTGTGTCAGGTCTCCGGCTGCTACGAGGATTCCATAACACAGCAGATCTTTCTGTCCTCCCTTCAGCCTAATGAGTACGTTATCTGCCGCATCTAGTGGCTTTTACCATCTTTGAAAGATTCCTCAGAATGTGCCACGAGTTCAAGATAAAGATTATATATATATATATATATATATATATATATATATATATATATATATATATATATATATATATATATATATATATATATATATATATATATATATATATATATA
The DNA here is from genome assembly GCF_038502225.1 of Cherax quadricarinatus. NCBI lineage: Eukaryota > Metazoa > Arthropoda > Malacostraca > Decapoda > Parastacidae > Cherax > Cherax quadricarinatus. Next base: position 3,848,455 of record NC_091331.1, read on the forward strand.
TATATATATGTGTGTGTGTGTGTGTGTGTGTGTGTGTGTGTGTGTGTGTGTGTGTGTGGTTTAGAAAGACACGTAAGCAAACACTATGACATATTTATTAGAAAACGTTTCGGTCCTGGAACCTTGATCACTTCTAACATACAGAGGTAGAAAGACATTATATATATATAGGCGGAGAGTGAGGTGTGAGTGACGCACGTGACCTGAGGAATGTCATGTTGGGATGAGGACGGGTAGACGATGAAATCATGTGACTCCTGTGTTGTTGGGTTGGTGGTGCTTAAGTATCATGTATGCCAATGTTTTTTAAATTTTGTAGTTTCCAGTGTTGCGTTCTATAGTGTCGGTGACGGCGATTAGTGAGGCTTCTAGGCACCGTCGGCGTCTGAGGTCTGGTTCTGTGAGAACGAGTTGTGCCTCATTCCAGTTCATCAAATGCCCTGTGTCCTCCACAGAGACTCCACGGGGCATTTGATGCACTGGAATGAGGCACAACTCGTTCTCACAGAACCAGACCTCAGACGCCGACGGTGCCTAGAAGCCTCACTAAATATATATATATATATATATATATATATATATATATATATATATATATATATATATATATATATATATATATATATACGTCGTGCCGAATAGGTAAAACTTAAGATTTTGGCCTAAATAGCTGTGTATGCAGTAATTCCGCAAAAATCATTCTGAACCTAATGAAAAAAATATATTCCATTCTGTTTATTATTAAATTACTGTAAACTTATCTAAAATATATTTCATTGCATTAGGCTAAATTAAATTGGTCTTGTTATAGTAAAGTTAGGCAAGTTTTCTAATGTTCTTTTGGTACAAAAATTATTAATTTTTTACTAGGGCTTTCCTACATTCCGTACAATATTTACCTACTTCTCTAACAGAACCTACCTGGCGTCTGGGGCGATGTCATGGCTGGGGCAGTACCTCACCTGGTTGTATGACGGTCCCAACACAGGATTTTATTCAACAGCTTGTTGCAGACTCGACAGCAACGGAGAATTCATCAACAGTTCAGGTACTTCATCCTTTCAGGGAAGGTAGCTTCATGTCAGTAGAAGGACATTGTTCTAAGAAATGGAAGGTACCCTTCCCTTCCCTGGATTAAAACTGACTACCTTCCCTTCACAATGGTGCTGTATAGGTGGGTAGCTTGTTTTCAGGTAGGGCCTTCGAAACCGGTTAAAGGTTAAACACTGGTAGGTGTGAACACTCTGAACCGACGGCCAGTCACTTCACATCATATATGCCGAGAGTTTACTTTAATCTCTACTTTAGGAATTAAACTATTCTTGAATGATGTTGAACACGTTACATGCAACCTAAATGACTTTCGTGTAGTTGACAAGGTTTAAACCCCATTGCCGGCTAAGATCCAACTATGTGTGCAAAATGCAGATGTTGTTTTATCAACAGTGTTTATCTCGTTTACATATCCTTTTCCTCAGGATATGTATGTATGTATATGCCTATATACGTATTTATATATATAATGTACATTGTTATAACAAATGCACTCTTCTCATTAATCCAGCACAGTTAGACTTTGATGCCGTAGGAACCTGCCTTCAAAAAGATGACTTCGTGAACCAAAGGCCCAAACCTGAATTCTTCATGGAGTACCTGGAAGACTTTTTAATGGACAACCCTCACGGGATAGCGTGTTCTTCCGCCGGCCACCCAGCCTACGGTGGCGCTGTCGAGGTCCTGGACGATGGTAGTGAAACTTACGTAGGTGCTAACTACTTCATGACCTACCATAGCATCTTGAAGACCTCTAAAGATTTCACTCTAGCATTGGACTGGGCCTACAAACTCTCTGACTACATGACAGGTTATCTTCAACAGAGGTCCAACTACTCCAGTGATATTGAAATCATTCCTTACAGGTGTGTATGCGGTGGTGATATTCTGCATGTTTTGGTATGCATATGGTGATAGTCCTGGTATTTATGCACGGATGTGGTGATATTCTCTATGTGTAGGTACGCATGTGGTGATGTTCTAGATGGTTAGGTACGCCGCTGGTGAAATTCTGGGTAAATATTTAGATACGCATGTGGTGATTTTTTGAGTGTTCAAGTGTACAGATGGTGACATTCTGGGTTTTAATGTTTCACATAAATGCGACTCATATTCCCAAGGAAATTTCGTGTTTTATAATCTTCCCCGTTCTACTTCAGCCTCCACCATCTTCCCCATCCTCTCACAGCTTCCACCATCTTTCACTTCCTCCCACAGCCTCCACCATCTCCTTCAGCGTCTTACACTTCCCCTAACAGCCTCCTTCATCTCCTTCAGCATTTCCCACTTTCTTTTACAGTATCTTCTACGTGTACTATGAACAGTACCTGACGATGTGGGCTGACGCAGGAACGAGTCTTGGCATCTCAGTGGGCGCCGTCTTCGCTGTCACCTTCGCCCTCACTTTGGACCTCATCTCCTCCCTTATCATCCTAGTCACCATCAGTATGATCATCGTCGACATGATGGGCATGATGTACTGGTGGAACATCTCCCTCAATGCTGTCTCATTGGTCAACCTCGTCATGGTCAGTACGCTCATCCATTTGTCCGATAACCAAAATGTTCAATGAATAAATCTATCAAGTGGTCAAAATGTCCATTAACCAAAAGGTCAAATTGCCGAATTGCCTAGTGTCAAAAAAAGGCTGAATGCCCAAAAATATCCCAAGTTAAAAGACTCCTCTGTCATCCTGACAGGCGATTGGCATTTCAGTGGAGTTCTGCAGCCACGTTACTCATGCCTTCGCCACTTCCGTCAAGATAACGAGGGTGGAGCGTGCTAGAGAAGCTCTCGCTAATATGGGATCCTCGGTACGTGATACAATCCTCTGTTAAAGGGAGTTTGTTTCCTTGCGTAATGAGACATGTTCGTATGGCATGTGCGATGAGAAATGTCCATAAGTCGTGTGTGTGTGGTGCTATACCATCGCTCTAGCGTGATTCACAAACTTCTACTCCCCTCTTTTTCCCATTCTTCACCATTATTACTTCTAGGTATTGATCGATCCCCTTCATCACCCCTCAATATTTCCTGCTTCTTCCCCGAGAGTTACTCTTTCACGTCCGTTACTGATTCTACTAAACTATACACAAATAACCCGCACATAAAAGAGAGAAGCTTACGACGACGTTTCGGTCCGACTTGGACCATTTACAAAGTCACACTTTGTAAATGGTCCAAGTCGGATCGAAACGTCGTCGTAAGTTTCTCTCTTTTATGTGCGGGTTATTTGTGTATCGTTCCAGTCACGGTATTGTGCCTTTTTTTGTTATTCTACTAAACTATCCTAATCTCGGTTATCTAGACAGAATTAGAGCTAGCTAGGATGGAGTTAGCTCTCGGCAGATAGTCTCGATTTAGATGGAGAGCTTTTTCCCATGTTCTCTCTCTCTCTCTCACCGTCTCACCTCCCCCAGGTACTCTCCGGCATCACACTCACCAAGTTCGTTGGGATCGTCGTGTTGGGATTCGCACAGTCACAGATCTTCCGTGTCTTCTACTTCAGGATGTACCTCGGGATGGTTCTCTTCGGCGCCTACCACGGCCTCGTCTTCCTTCCCGTGTTGCTCTCCCTCTGTGGTAAGTGGAGAGAAACAGAGAGAGAGAGAGAGAGAGAGAGAGAGAGAGAGAGAGAGAGAGAGAGAGAGAGAGAGAGAGAGAGAGAGAGACAGAGAGAGAAAGAGAGAGAGAGAGACAGAGAGAGAGAGAGAGAGAGAGAGAGAGAGAGAGAGAGAGAGAGAGAGAGAGAGAGAGAGAGAGAGAGAGAGAGACAGAGACAGAGACAGAGACAGAGACAGAGAGCGTGTGTGTACTCACCTATTTGTGGTTGCAGGGGTCGAGTCTTAGCTCCTGGCCCCGCCTCTTCACCGGTTGCTACTGGGCCCTCTCTCTCCCCGCTCCATGAGCTTTATCAAACCTCGTATTAAAACTGTGTATGGTTCCTGCCTCCACTACGTCATTTTCTAGGCTATTCCACTGCCTGACAACTCTATGACTGAAGAAATACTTCCTAATATCTCTCTGACTCATTTGTGTCTTCAACTTCCAATTGTGGCCTCTTGTTTCTGTGTCCCCTCCCTGGAACATCCTGTCTTTGTTCACCTTGTCTATTCCACGCAGAATTTTATATGTCGTTATCATGTCTCCCCTGACCCTCCTGTCCTCCAGTGTTGTCAGGCCGATTTCCCTTAATCTTTCTTCATAGGACATTCCCCTTAGCTCTGGAACTAACCTTGTCGCAAACCTTTGTACTTTCTCTAGTTTCTTGACGTGCTTTATCAAGTGCGGGTTCCAAACAGGTGCTGCATACTCCAGTATGGGCTTGACATACACGGTGTACAGTGTCTTGAACGATTCCTTACTAAGGTATCGGAATGCTGTTCTCAGGTTTGCCAGGCGCCCATATGCTGCAGCAATTATCTGATTGATGTGTGCTTCCGGAGACATGCTCGGTGTTATACTCACCCCAAGATTTTTCTCCTTGAGTGAGGTTTGCAGTCTTTGGCCACCTAGCCTATACTCTGTCTGTGGTCTTCTGTGCCCTTCCCCTATCTTCATGACTTTGCATTTGGCATGATTAAATTCGAGAAGCCATTTGCTGGACCAGGTGTCCAGTCTGTCCAGGTCTCTTTGAAGTCCTGCCTGGTCCTCATCAGATTTAATTCTCCTCATTAACTTCACATCATCTGCAAACAGGGACACTTCTGAGTTTAACCCTTCCATCATGTCGTTCACATATACCAAAAATAGCACTGGTCCTAGGACCGACCCCTGTGGGACCCCGCTCGTCACAGGTGCCCACTGTGATACATCATTACGTACCATGACTCGTTGTTGCCTCCCTGTCAGGTATTCTCTGATCCATTGCAGTGCCCTTCCTGTTATATGCGCCTGATGCTCTAGCTTCTGCACTAATCTCTTGTGAGGAACTGTGTCAAAGGCCTTCTTGCAGTCCAAGAAGATGCAATCAACCCACCCCTCTCTCTCGTGTCTTACTTCTGTTATTTTATCATAAAACTCCAGAAGGTTTGTGACACAGGATTTGCTTTCCATGAATCCGTGCTGGTTGGCATTTATACTCTTGTTCCGTTCCAGGTGCTCCACCACTCTCCTCCTGATAATCTTCTCCATAACTTTCCATACTATACACGTCAATGACACAGGTCTATAGTTTAGTGCCTCTTTTCTGTCTCCTTTTTTAAAAATGGGAACTACATTTGACGTCTTCCATACCTCAGGTAGTTGCCCAGTTTCCAGGGACGTGTTGAAGATTGTGGTAAGTGGCACGCACAACATATCTGCTCCCTCTCTAAGGATCCATGGGGAGATGTTGTCCGGTCCCATTGCCTTTGAGGTATCGATGTCCCTTAGCAGTTTCTTCACCTCCTCCTCATCTGTATGTCGTCCAACACTTGTTGGTGTATTCCTTGCTGGTGTCCCCATCTGATCTGTCCCCCCAGAGTCCTTCCTGTCTCTACTGTAAATACTTCCTTAAATCTCGTGTTGAGCTCCTCACATACCTCTTGGTCGTTTCTTGTGAGTTCTCCACCTTCTTTCCTCAGCCTTATCACCTGGTCCTTGACTGTTGTCTTCCTCCTAATGTGGCTATACAGCAGTGGCTATACAGTCAGATTTGACTTTCGATGCTATGTCGTTTTCATACTGTCGCTGGGCCTCCCTCCTTATCTGTGCATACTCGTTTCTGGCTCTTCTACTAATCTCCTTGTTTTCCTGGGTCCTATGCCTCCTGTACCTTTTCCATTCTCTGTTGCACTTAGTTTTTGCCTCCCTACACCTTCGGGTAAACCAAGGACTCGTTTTGGTCTTCCTATTATTTCTGTTTCCCTTGGGAACAAACCTTTCCTCTGCCTCCTTGCACTTTGTTGCCACATATTCCATGTGTGTGTGTGTGTGTGCGTGTGTGTGTGTGTGCATGTGTGTATGTGTGTATGTGTGTGTGTGTGTGTGTGTGTGTGTGTGTGTGTGTGTGTGTGTGTGTGTGTGTGTGTGCGTGTGGTGTGTGTACTCACCTAGTTGTGGTTGTAGGGGTTGATTCATAGCTCCTGGCCCCGCCTCTTCACTGGTCGCTACTGGTTCACTCTCCCTGAACCATGAGCTTTATCATACCTCTGCTTAAAGGTATGTATGGATCCTGCCTCCACTACATCGCTTCCCAAACTATTTCACTTCCTGACTACTCTGTGACTGAAGAAATACTTCCTAACACACCTGTGATTCATCTGTGTCTTCAACTTCCAACTGTGTTCCCTTGTTGCTGTGTCCCATCTCTGGAACATCCTGTCTTTGTCCACCTTGTCAATTCCTCTCAGTATTTTATATGTCGTTTTCATGTTCCCCTATCTCTCCTGTCCTCCAGTGTCGTCAGGTCGATTTCCCTTAACCTCTCCTCGTAGGACATACCCCTTAGCTCTGGGGCTAGTCTTGTTGCAAACCTTTGCACTTTCTCTACTTTCTTTATGTGCATGGCTAGGTGTGGGTTCCAAACTGGTGCTGCATACTCCAATATGGGCCTAACGTACACAATGTACAGGGTCCTGAACGATTCCTTGTTAAGATGTCGGAATGCTGTTTTTAGGTTTGCTAGGCGCCCATATGCTGCAGTAGTTATTTGGTTGATGTGAGCCTCAGGAGATGTGCCTGGTGTTATACTCACCCCAAGATCTTTTTCCTTGAGTGAAGTTTGTAGTCTCTGGCCCCCTAGACTGTACTCCATCTGTGTGTGTGTGCGTATGTGTGTGTGTGTCTACATGCGCGCTCACATATGTGAGAGTCCAGTTTTGACATCAAAGCAATGAAGGTGGCTGAGAAACAAGGTAGCGGGGTTAATTCCAGCAGCGTCTGGACCTACAACATTTACCAGTGAGCGATGAAAAAGAATATAATCCAGCTATGAAACCCGTCTCTAAAATGTTCCATTCTCACACTTGCAGGTCCAGGAGTGAACAGGAAGCTACTGAGGGGCAAGAAGAAGGAACTCAAAGAGATGCCACAGAAGCCAGCTAAACCAGGAACCTCTGGTGGAGCGGTCAACCTGAGCTACATTACTGATAAGGAAGCCATTAAACAGAGTAGCCCCTCTCAGGCAAATACCCGGGAACCCAGAACCACAGTAAACGTGCATATATATAACTGAATCACAAGGGCACAGAGGAGTATTATTTTTATATTCACGGGCAAGTGTTATACATGTTAAGAGTCATAGCAGCGCCTTGGAAATAGGAAGTAGTTTTGATCAGTGGAAGGGAAGCATAGCTCTAGTCTTTTTTGGATGTAAAGCCCTTTGGTAAATGATGTTTTTGATCAGTCTTATGTGTCGAAAACTGAGGTCTAAGAGTTGCCTAGTTGATGACAAGGACCTCGCCACCATTCATAATGTAAAGAAGGAACCAGCCAGGAAAATAAATACACTGCATGTCTCCTGAAGGTGAGGTAGAAGAAAAAGAAGGAGAAAAAGAAAGAAAGAAGAAGCAGTAGCAGACATGAAACTGCGAAAATGAGTTTCTGAATCTGGAAACTTTTTTTTTTTTCACCTTGGCAGTATTGGATTCAATGTACTTGATAAATCTTTTAACGATTCTCTTCATATGGCACAAAAAAATAATAATGTAGATCTTTTAGTTCTGACAACTGTGGTTTGGATGATACAATATCCCTGCAGAGTGTCTCTACACCCAATTTTAAGAATAAATTTAAGACAAACCAAAAATATATGAAATCTTTTCACTTTTATCTTTCCTAGCGGTCTACGTAATATTATTATCAGGCAGAATAAAGATTCTAACTTATATTGTTACTTTTGTTTTCAGTTTCGAAAAAATTAACACAGCTTATTCTTTAATTTTTAACTTTGAGATCAATAAAATCAGAACAGCTGTAACACAGGAGCACTCTAATGGGTAGGGTTATAACCATAATTTTTAAAGTGGTGGAAGGTAAGCCAGTGGAAGGTCTCGGTCAAATGACCAAAAGTTCCAACTGCGGGTCATCATATGACTAAGACCCGCGTCAGGAAACACTTGTCCTGTTTCCTGACAAACCTTACCTAACCTAAACCTAGCTGTACACTAACTTACAATGGATTCCGGGACACTTAACACTTGCATACACACTTAAGAGTAACATGTAGACAGAGCTGAAAGACCCGTACGAGTTTAGCTGATTTTTAATGCGATAATTGGGCAAATATTCTAATAGTGGGATGGATTGTGAAGGACCTGCCTAGTATGGGCTAATAGGCCTACTGCAGTGATCCTCCTTTCTAATGTTCTTAATTATAATTTTATGTGATAAACCAGCTTAGCTTTAGTCATTCTAATATTCAGCTGGCAGCTGGTGTAATTATTGCGTTGGGGTTGCCCAAGCGATCTCTAGCTCTCAGTCCCATCTATTTGTAATTGTTTAACCTCGTTTATTGATGGTTATTACTGGGATCATCGTCTCTAATATTTATAATGAAATTTCCGAGGCTAATTTAATACTTAACGGTTTCTAAGTGTCTCATTTATCAACTTGTCGGTTTTTAAACCATTTTTGCAAAATTATGAATTGCAAACATTAAACTTATAATAAACTTAAAAACTGTTCATATAATGAGCTTCAAACGACGTCAAAGTTCATTATAAATTTACATTATTAAGCTTATAATGAACTGGTAGTCACGTCAGAATTCATTATAAATTACTATTAAGCTTATAATGACCTGGAAGCCTCGTCAAAAGACAACACGAATCTCTGAGAATCAAAAGAGGTGAAAATTGATGACAAACATCTATTAGGCAGTGACAAACAATAATAATATTATCAGAATTACCGACAAAATGTTAGGTAAATGGACACAGGTGCAACTAGTGTGAGAGATGTCACATTAGTTGCCTCCGTGTCCTCTCACCTGACGATGACAAACACTGGATCATGATGGCTGCCTTCGTCTGGAAGGACGGCGAGGGAGCAAGAGACGGCCAATATGCTTTCTTCTTCTTCGTATTTTTTTTTTTATATTTTATTTAACATTCAGGTACAAAATATATATGATTGCATCAATTAATATGTCAACGAGATACTAGACACTAACAAGATTATCATTGTATAAGAAATAATAAAATCAAAACACTGGAAAATATAAAGACTATACAAAAACAATGTGACAAAAAAAAGCACACAAAATGACACATATACAAGCAATCACGTATTATACAACATGATACTACATCTGGCATATAACTAGGCGTGGCTTCCGCCTGCCAACACACAACGTATCCAAGACTTAATCTAAGAACTCAGGTGCCTAAAGGAGCATAACAATACGTTAATTTGGGCGACTACCACGGGGTTATTATCATTGACTAAGAATAGGCATTTACAGTGCAAAGGTGGAAACAAGATGACACTACAATTCACAAAAATGAAAATATAATAATAAAACAAAACAAAACTGCACTGTGATATTTGACATCTCAAATAAATACAAGAAAAGACAATACAAGCAGCTACAAGTGAACTTATACACTGACGAGAGGCAAACATTGAAAAATACTGCCTCCACATATAGTTCAAGCTCCATCACAGCTTACAGAAAAACAAGCACTTGCATAGATACATATACTATTGAAAAGCACACGAACACGGCATAAAGTATAAACGGAAATAAGAAAACGTTCAACTGTGCTAGGAAGCACACCATATGCAAAATATACACCAATGACTTATTGAGGCCTAAATGACGGAAAACATTCCTAAAAGCTGTATATACAAAGGCTTAAGATATATCGTCGTCACCGTCACATAGGAGACGCACATAAACACGGAGAACACAAAACATTCACGCACTTGACATACACAATTAGACACAGCTGACCAGCCCGTTAGATTACCCACTGAACACCCATAACTATCTCAAATCTCGTAACTCCAAGGCTTTATATTCAGACGGGAAGTCTCTTTCCCATCTCCCCTCATATACCAACCTGTTTCGACATTTTGTCCTATATATTGTCCCCGCTAAAACCCTAATTCTACTGTTACCATCAACGTGCCTCATAGCCCATGACACGAAAATATAATCGGCCACTACGTAAGACACCGCACGTTGTACATGCAAGTCAACCCCACCTACATCAAAACTCAACGCTCGGAGCACCGACAAACCTCCCCCCCCCCACCAAACGCAAAACCCTACTAAACCACTCTCGTTCCATACCTAAAGTCTCACAGAAATACACAACGTGAAAAGCAGATTCCTCCATCCCGCACGCCGGACAACCCCAGTCTTCCTCCAAACGCCTATTATACAACACCACCCCGGACGGCAAGATTCCATGTAAAAATTTAAAAACCACTTCCCGTACTTGAGCAGGCAGACGCAACTGTTGAACTCGCCTCCATATATCACCCCACGCATACATGGGATACAATCCTTCAACTCGCACCACGACTCTCTCCATACCCGCCCTTTCTAAGGTACATAATTTTACACAGCGCACTTCCCTCATGCGCAATAATCCGCGGAGCATCGTGTCGCACCTAATTAAATTCCTCCCTCCCCACCACCTGCGCAGGTCGTTATACAATTCGCTTAACCCACCATGCATCCCACCCAGTCGGAGAAAACGACGCTTCAGGCTTCAAGTAACATACCATGGCACGAGCCTCTAGAGCAGTGGTTCCCAAACTTTTTCAGCTTGTTACCCAATTTAACATGCCACATAAAGTATGTTACCCCTTTCACAAAATGTTGTTATTATTGATATATATGGCTAAACGTGAACGTATACAGCCTCGCATACTCTGCTAATCCTAGCAAAACCATTGAAAACGTAAGAACCACACATACATTATATATAAAATTAATAATAGCTACAAATTCACAGTAACAGTGGGTAAATACTAACTATATACTGCACAGGGCAGTACACATACATACCAGCTTATGTCTACCTCGGCTGATGCTCACAGATAAACTGACAGTGTGAAATAGAGGCAGCCTCAGGAAGTGAGTGACGCGTACTGGACAGGTCGATCTGGGCTACTGAGTGACTTTTGTCCTGAAGCATACTTGTCAAAATACTTTTGGGTTTCCACACACTTAGCTATATATTTCTTCTTTTCTAATACTGTATATTAGTTTTTGATGTTTATTGTTATTTGGTTTAACTTTATTACTTACTTATAATAGGTTTACTTTACAACTTTATATACTAAGACAAAGTTAACAATAATCCTCATACCGGGTACCGCATTGTTTTCTTGATTTTCAGAATTCATAACTTTTTTCTGTCAGCCCTCCATTACCCCCCAAAAATGGTTAAATTACCCCCAGGGGGTAATTTACCCCCAGTTTGGGAACCACTGCTCTAGAGGAATGAGACCCAACCCTCCCTGATGCACTGGTGTCTCCACCACCGCTCTTGTGAGCCAATCACAACCTGAACCCCACAAAAATCGATAAACTCTATGCAAAAGACGTTTGACGTCCCCCTGCAACAGAGGATACAGTACAGCAACATGCCATACTTTGCTATAAATCAGGACATTAATGACCACCGCCCTCTGATGCAGGGTTAAATGTTGCTGCCGTAGACTATTTAAGCGTCCCAAGACACTATTTACAACCCTTCCCGAATTACATGCCCTCATCTGATCGACCTCCTGCATATAATGAACACCACATATAGTGATACAATCAACCACAGTCCACCCCTCTGCATCCGCCCCATCCCCCACCCACTCCCCCAACTCTAGAATCTTCGATTTTTCTCTATTAACACACATCCCTGTAGCCTTGCCAAATATGTCAACAAGTCTCCCAACGAAACCCAATTGCTCTCGTGAATGTAATAACCCACAAGGGTCGGTCGACCACTACTCGGACCCCACGATGTCTCTACTCCCCGTGCACAAACAGCCCAGTAAAAAGGGTCCTGCATACATGCAAAAAGCATTTGAGACATGGGGCATCCCTGACGAATGCCCCTGCTCAAGTGTACAAAAACACCTAACTTCCCATTAACGTGTACTTTAAATCCCGCTCCATTGTACAATGAACGGGCCCACATGATGATCTCATTTCCGAAACCCTGCCATCTCATAAATTTCCACAGAACCTCTCTTTCCACACTATCAAAAGCAGCTCGCCAGTCTAAAGCCAAAACACCACCCCCACCCCTCACCCCGCATTCCTCAACAAACTCCCTGATATTCCCATGACCATCATACATTGACCTACCTGGCACACCAAACTGACTCTTATGGATTACCTTATCAAACACTTTCTTAATTCTATTCATCAAAATTTTCGCATATAGTTTATAGTCACTACACATCAACGATATGGGACGGTAGTCCTTAATCGCTAACGGTACATCACATTTCCTAACTAAGACCAACACTGCTGTACGCTGAGACAGACCTAACACCCCCGCCTCCTTCATCGCATTGAGTAAACGAACCATAAAAGTCCGTATTACCTCCCAATGTTTGATATAAAATTCACAAGGGATGCCATCAATGCCTGGTGCCTTCCCCTTACTCATTCCTTGCAGTGCCTCCCACACCTCTGCTTCAGATATAGGCCCACCCATGAGAAGGCGATCATAATCATTTAACTCGCAATGTACTCCTCTCCCCAATTCCTGTATTGCATGCTCACTCACATCTTTACTCTGCATCTGGAGCTTACTCCAAGTATCAACATAAAAACTTATCCCCTCAGTTGTTGTTAAGACCTGTCCCTCACTATACCCATCAACTTCATCCTGTACCGCTAAACTCACAATGTCAGTCGCCTTTCGTCTTTGTGTCTGACTTCGTAAGACACAAGCAGACGGTTTGTCACCCCACAAAGCCTCTTCCACCCCACTCGAAATGCGCACCCCATCGAAAATCTTATTTTTCAATACCTGGATTTGTTCTTTAAGAGCATCAATCTCATCCACTGGGTAAACCCAAGATGCCTCTCCCTGCGCATAACATTGTTGTAGTTGACTCTCCAGATACCTCAGAAAACCATACTCCATGCGAGTGGCCTCCTTACCCCGATGCACATAAAAATCCTTAATTCGAGGCTTCACAACCTCATCCCACCTTCACACTAAATCCCACCCCTCCCAAGAGTCTACTCCCATAGACGCCCATAAGTCGGTTCAACGTCTTTACGGCGCACCACACAGTTCCAGTCACCACCGACCACTGTAATTTCCGGCAGGGACCTCAAATAATACACTAAGACATATCTAACAAAAGTATTTTTAATATTAACATCATGTTCAGCCGGCCCATATACCCCTACAAAACCAACCCTTCTACTACCCCAATCCCCCACGACTCGCACTATGCGACCCTCCCCCCCTTCCTCCCAATGTCTCAACACAAACGGGCTAGTCGCTTTTATCAACACAGCCACTCCACCTTTCAGACGTCTGGAGTGAGTCACATAAATGTCATAACCATCCATCTCAAACAAACTTCCTACCTTATGGTTATGTTCTTGCAAAAAACACACATCTACTGCAAAACGATTCAACCACTCACGCACTTGCACACACTTTCTGACAGATTTCATACCATTAACATTAATAGTTACACACCTAACTATGTTAAAGGTGGCTTTCCTCTAGGAGCTACCACTCCCTTTTTCTCTTTGCGTCGTCAAGCACCCAAGGCACTTCCCGCACCTTTGGCAATCCCTGAGATTTGACCTGCTGTCCTGGACTCGCGCGACCTTCCCCCACCCGTGATTTCCGACCACGTCTTCTTCCCTGAACGTTGTCCAGGGGTCAAGATATCATCGGAGTCGGACGGCGTAGCCGCACGCTTCCTAGAAACAGCATCTTCAGACATGTCAGTACTTGGAGTGTACTCCTTGTGAATTTCAGCCTCAACAGTATGAACCCTCGAACTCTCCAAATCTCGCACTTCAGCTATCTGATCAGCCTCATCCACACATAATCTCACCTCATCAGAAACCTTCAACAAAGGCACACACGGCACAGAATCAGACTCATGCGATGCTAATATGTCACTCAACGCAGATACAATGTCGGCCTCCATATCTCCTGCCTCTCTTGCTAGAGGTATTTCACTGCTCACATGTTCCACCTCGTCAAGGGAGGCAGTCCCAGGTAGAGTCACACAAGATGACTCTAGTAGCATGGCCCGATCAACCTCAGCACTCCATGATGTCAGACGCGGCGAGTCCTCGACAACCTCTTCTTCAGGAGCCTGACGGGGTACCTCGCCGTCAGGACGACGACTACGCCCCGAGGGCGGCTGGCGCTGAACACATTGAGCCGCTATGTGATCCAAAGCGCCGCAGAGGCGGCAAGTTCTTCTCTGTCCAGGATACGTCACGTACACCTGGGTACGAAAATCCTCCAGGTGCACGTACGAAGGAATCGGCTGACGCAGGGACATTTTCAACGTAAATGACCCCTCCTGAAGACCAGCATAGTGGCCGTCAGACCACTTACCCATGGTGACCAGGTGGATCTTCCCATAACGTTCAAAAACGTCACATATATCAACTTCATTAGCCTCAAAAGGCACGTTACGCACACGTCCCCACATACAGTACCGTGAAACGTCATGCAACTGGACAGAAACTGCTGGGGTGACTTGCTTACTTATATCCTGGTACTGGGTCACAATCTTCTCGTACATCTGTGTCACAAAACTTGACGAAGATCCGTGTAGTTCCATTCAAGGCGACGCCACACAAGGATTAACGCTGAATGCCATATGTATCACGAATGATTGCTGGCATTAACACATTCATTGATTCGCTGGTGATAGAGCCCTGTGTTAGTTGAATACAAACAGTATTAACACGCCCGCGAAACGCAGTCGCCATTGTTGATGTAAAAACTCCTCCACCAGGTGTCGGGACTGAGGAGAAGCAGCTGACAACCTCTCACCACAACGTCTGAGCAGAGAATGTCTTCTTCGTATTACCCGCCCCCGCTGGATAACACTGCCGCATCAACAAGAACATCTGTTTCATTTGAGAATTCTCATAGTTCTGAATTACATTAAAAATTACCGTCGAGAAATACGTAAAAAAAAAAAAAACTGAAGTTAATAATAAAAGAGTGTGAACCAATATAGATTTTTATATGCAATTAACTTCTGAATAAATGAGACTCTTGTGTGAAGAGGGAAATTAAAAGGACGCAACATTTTCAGTGAATCTCTTGTTTTAGAGAGAGAGAAAAAGAGAAAGTTAAATGGGAGAAAACTTTCACCTTGAAGGGAAAGTTAATGAGACGAGCTTTTAAGAAAGATTCTGATCTCTGAGGCCTTAATTGTGACTAAAAGGCGAGTGATGACTGGAGCAGTCATCACCCCAGACCATCACCGATATTATGTCTATTGGGACATTAAATGGACATATCTGACCATTTAATGTCCCGAGGCAGGAGAGAGGTTGGGTTACTGTTTACACGGAGGGAGGAAAGGGAGAGAGAGAGAGAGAGAGAGAGAGAGAGAGAGAGAGAGAGAGAGAGAGAGAGAGAGATGGGATGATGTAAAAATTATGGTAGAAGTGCTGGAAGAGATGATGAAGGGTGATGGGGAAAGTGATGGGAGGATTGATGGGAACGGTTATAGGAGAGGTGATGAGGAAGGTGATGGGAAGGATGCTCGGAGGGGTGATGGTGTGAGTGATGGGAGGAGTAATGGGAGGGTGATGGGAAGGGTGATGGAGAGGGTGATGGGAGAGGTGATGGGAGGGGATCACTGCACGACAGTCATATTTACCAAATCATCCTCATTTTCTCTCCGGGACTGTTGGCTATCAGCTCGTGTGTGTGTGTGTGTGTGTGTGTGTGTGTGTGTGTGTGTGTGTGTGTGTGTGTGTGTGTGTGTGTGTGTGTGTGTGTGTGTGTGTGTGTGCCCGCGCGCATGTATAATGACTTAATATTAGAAGTTAAAAGCACAAATGAGTCACAGGGATGTCAGGAAGTATTTCTTCAACCTCAGGATGGTCAAATAATGGAATGACCTGGACGACGACGTAGTGGAGACAGGCTGCATACATAGTTTTAAGAATAGTTATGACAGAGTCCAGGAGGCTAGGGGAAGTGGTTCCATCAAGTGGCAGGAGGCAGGGCCAGGAGCTGGGACTCGACTTTCGCAGCAATAAATATGAAAGGATAACACACTGGGAATCGACCCCTGCAATCACAGATAGGTGAATACACACACACACACACACACACACACACACACACACACACACACACACACACACACACACACCTACTTAAGTAGGCCTAACCTGAAAAGACCTGAGGGGTATAAAAATGTCACCTCAAAAAACTCTAAATAAAATTTAAGACATAAGAGCATGAAAAAAAAAAATATTTGTAAAAAATTATATGCAAAACGTCCTAAAAGTTGTTAAATATTTTTAACTCTACTCTTATGAGAAAACCAAAAATAATTTATCACTGGCAGGTGAACCGCAATATATCCTGGTAACTAGTATTGATAACTTCCTGGGTGAGTACCAGACCGCTGGGTGTAGGCCACTGTCAGCACTACCATCACACAGTGGTATACATCACTGTCAGAACTACGATGACACTGACGCTCACACAGTGATACACATCACTGACAGAACTACGATCACACAGTGGTACACATCACTGACAGAACTACGATCACACAGTGGTACACATCACTGACAGAACTACGATCACACAGTGGTACACATCACTGACAGAACTACGATCACACAGTGGTACACATCACTGACAGAACTACGATCACACTGACGCTCACACAGTGATACACATCACTGACAGAACTACGATCACACAGTGGTACACATAACTGACAGAACTACGATCACACAGTGGTACACATCACTGACAACTACGATCACACAGTGGTACACCTCACTGACAGAACTACGATCACACAGTGGTACACATCACTGACAGAACTACGATCACACTGACGCTCACAGTGGTACACATCACTGACAAAACTACGATCACACTGACGCTCACTCACCTCGGCTAACGGTGACTAAACGTTGACATCAGGGCGGTAAATCTGGCTTAAACTGTAAAGCCTATCGACTACACGAGGATCATTCAGGCTACATGTAACCACTTCACCACCAGACAAGAATACCTTAACCCGTCTATAATGCATACACCTCACGATGTATATATACGATAATCCATACATATCGCAGATATCCGTTCACTAACACCCATAACTTCTAACCTAAGACGTTTTAGTAATATCTACCTTTTTTATACACAAGTACTATAAATATCCAGTATTTACATTATGATATTAATGAACAATTATACTAAATAAATGTTACTCGCAAACGGTCAAATAACTAGTTATGTAAATTATCGTTAACTGACTCAACGTTCACTCACACAGCAAGCTGCCACAGGAGCGAAGTTTAACATCTTTCGAAATTTTAAAAGGAAGGCTTTGTCAAGGACTGGGTCGCGGGGGCATTGACCCCCGAATAACCCTCTAGGTAAGACATGGCACAGGTAGCCTTGTTTACTGTTGGGAAATGATTGCAACACACACACGCACACACACACGCACACACACACACACACACACACACACACACACACACACACACACACACACACACACACACACACACACACACACACACACACACACACACACACACACACACACCTCATGCATCAACATGTCAGGGACACAACCAGAGAGAGAGGGGAGGATGAGCCAGCAAGACTGGATCTTGTGTTCACCCTGAGCAGTTCAGACATTGAGGACATCACTTACGAGAGGCCCCTTGGAGCTAGCGATCACGTGGTTCTGAGTTTTGATTATATAGTAGAGTTACAAGTGGAGAAGGTAACAGGAACTGAAGGGGACAGGCCAAACTATAAAAGGGGGGACTACACAGGTATGAGAAACTTCCTGCAGGAGGTTCAGTGGGACAGAGAAATGGTAGGAAAATCAGTAAACGAGATGATGGAATATGTGGCAACAAAGTGCAAGGAGGCAGAGGAAAGTTTTGTTCCCAAGGGAAACAAATAATAGGAAGACCAAAACGAGTCCTTGGTTTACCCGAAGGTGTAGGGAGGCAAAAACTAAGTGCAACAGAGAATGGAAAAGGTACAGGAGGCATAGGACCCAGGAAAACAAGGAGATTAGTAGAAGAGCCAGAAACGAGTATGCACAGATAAGGAGGGAGGCCCAGCGACAGTATGAAAACGACATAGCATCGAAAGTCAAATTTGACCCGAAACTGCTGTATAGCCACATTAGGAGGAAGACAACAGTCAAGGACCAGGTGATAAGGCTGAGGAAAGAAGGTGGAGAACTCACAAGAAACGATCAAGAGGTATGTGAGGAGCTCAACACGAGATTTAAGGAAGTATTTACAGTAGAGACAGGAAGGACTCTGGGGGAACAGACCAGATGGGGACACCAGCAAGGAATACACCAACAAGTGTTGGACGACATACATACAGACGAGGAGGAGGTGAAGAAACTGCTAAGGGACATCGATACCTCAAAGGCAGTGGGACCGGACAACATCTCCCCGTGGGTCCTTAGAGAGGGAGCAGATATGTTGTGCGAGCCACTTACCACAATCTTCAACACGTCCCTGGAAACTGGGCAACTACCTGAGGTATGGAAGATGGCAAATGTAGTTCCTATTTTTAAAAAAGGAGACAGAAAAGAGGCACTAAACTATAGACCTGTGTCATTGACGTGTATAGTATGCAAAGTTATGGAGAAGATTATCAGGAGGAGAGTGGTGGAGCACCTGGAACGGAACAAGAGTATAAATGCCAACCAGCACGGATTCATGGAAGGCAAATCCTGTGTCACAAACCTTCTGGAGTTTTATGATAAAATAACAGAAGACACGAGAGAGAGGGGTGGGTTGATTGCATCTTCTTGGACTGCAAGAAGGCCTTTGACACAGTTCCTCACAAGAGATTAGTGCAGAATCTAGAGCATCAGATGCATATAACAGGAAGGGCACTGCAATGGATCAGAGAATACCTGACAGGGAGGCAACAACGAGTCATGGTACGTAATGATGTATCACAGTGGGCACCTGTGACGAGCGGGGTCCCACAGGGGTCGGTCCTAGGACCAGTGCTATTTTTGGTATATGTGAACGACATGATGGAAGGGTTAGACTCAGAAGTGTCCCTGTTTGCAGATGATGTGAAGTTAATGAGGAGAATTAAATCTGATGAGGACCAGGCAGGACTTCAAAGAGACCTGGACAGACTGGACACCTGGTCCAGCAAATGGCTTCTCGAATTTAATCCTGCCAAATGCAAAGTCATGAAGATAGGGGAAGGGCACAGAAGACCACAGACAGAGTATAGGCTAGGTGGCCAAAGACTGCAAACCTCACTCAAGGAGAAAGATCTTGGGGTGAGTATAACACCGAGCATGTCTCCGGAAGCACACATCAATCAGATAACTGCTGCAGCATATGGGCGCCTGGCATACCTGAGAACAGCATTCCGATACCTTAGTAAGGAATCGTTCAAGACACTGTACACCGTGTATGTCAGGCCCATACTGGAGTATGCAGCACCTGTTTGGAACCCGCACTTGATAAAGCACGTCAAGTTAGTTTAATATGTTTATTATGCACCCCATACCCATCCTGTGGGCGGTAGTCAAAAGATTACAGAGGTACATAATTGGTCCAGGGACTGGACTCCAAAGTTTTGATAGCTGAGCAAGTTACAGAGGTAACGAACTCACAATTTACAAAGGTAATGAACTCACAATTTACAAAGGTAATGAACTCACAATTTACAAAGGTAATGAACTCCAGGTAAGTCTGGTCACAATCATGACAAGTTACAAAGGTATTTACAGATACAGAGGTACGTAATGGGTCCAGGGACTGGGCCCCCAAAGTTTTGATAGCTGAACTAGGTACAAAGGTAATGAGCTCACAAGTTACAAAGGTAATGAATTCTGTAGAATGGTTACTTACGTTTATACTTTGGCTACAATCATGAACAAATTATAGAGTAATGAGCAATTCA
>NC_091331.1:3871066-3876066 GCF_038502225.1 Cherax quadricarinatus
GTTTGATAAGGTTAAGGATCCTAAGCTTTACTTGACAGCTATTTACAGGTTAAGGATTCCTAACTTTATTGTAAGCTAAGAGCTATTACCACATCAGCTCATTTGAAACATTTTGTTATGAGACATACAAGTAGGGAACAGGATGAAGTTGGAGCCATCTGTGGGCCAGCATTTTCATTTGATCAACTGACGTTATCTCGTTGACATCATTATGCTGTATGAATGTGTTCCATACTGAGTCATCCTGGGTATGTATGATCTCAGATGGAGTGATGTTCTGGAGAAGGGTACAGCCAGATGAAGTTGCTGCTTTCTGCCCGTCTTGTGGCATAAAAGCTTGTTTCACGCTGTCCTCAGTGGATCCAAGTGTGGTATTTTGACAATATTGGCCTTGTACATAACAGTAAGGCCACCACATCCCTCCTATGTTGAAGGCTCTGCTGAAGTGACAGATCTATCCAGGATGGGTCCAGGCGAGAGATGAGACGTCTTGCTCTGATTCTCTACTCTGTCAAGCAGTCGCAGATGAGAGGGGGCAGGCAAAACTCCAAGAAAGTGGAGCATACTCAAGGTGTGAGCGTACTTGTGCCTCGTACAGGATCTTGCAAGCCCCTACTGTCAAGCAGATGCGAGATGCGGCGAAGTGCTGTAAGCTTCCTGGCTGCCTTGTTTGCAAGATTTACAACATGGTTCTTCATGGTTAGTTTGGAGTCAAATTTCACCCCAAGGATATCAACTTCTTCTCCAGGTGCCAACATCGTCCCATTCATCCTTACTACTGCGCCAGCATTACCATCATGGTGCCTAGAGACGAACATCATTTGCGTTTTTTCAGGTGCAAATGTTACTTGCCATCTATTTCCCCAAGCTGATATAGCTCTCAGCTGGTGATTGATGTAACAGAGCAGCTGGCATTTCTTCTCTTGGATAAGTGAATGTCAGTGTACAGTCGTCTGCATATGCATGTGATTCTGGGATGAGATGAAGAAGGTCGTTGAAGTAGACATTCCATAACAGTGGACCCAGCACACTTCCTTGTGGGAACAGCTTGCCCCAATAGGATGCCTTGCTGATTCCGTTCCATTGGGGAGGACTACATTGAGATCTACCATGAAGGTAATCACTGAGGAGACATAGCGTAGAGCCTGCAATTCCCAGTGCTTGAAGTTTTGCTAAGAGGCCCTGGTGCCACACCCGGTCAAAGCGCCAGCAATGTCCAGTGCTACCACACAGCTGACTTTGGATTCATCCAGTGACTGGTGCCACTTAGTGGAGGTTTAACAACAGATCAGCAGCAGAGTAACCTTTCCTGAAGCCATATTGACGATCACAAAGTAGTGAGTGGTAGTCAAAAAAATCTGTCATTTGTCTTGAGATTATTGTCTCAAGGATCTTACCAGTGATTGACAGGAGTGACACTGGTCTGTAGTTGCTGATTTCTGCTCTGCTCTTTCTTTTTGTGAACAGGGACTACATTTGCCTCTTTCCATGGAGAGGGCCATTTACACTGTACTAGGCAGTGCTGAAAGATGCGAGTTAGAGTGCTGCTAGCTGGTCTGCACATCTTCTCAGCAATCTTGAGCTCAACTTGTCTGGGCCCACAGCCTTTTCTTGGTCAAGTGTGATTTAAGAAGGAAATGCACCTCCTCCTGCCTTATTGTCACCACTGACAGTTTTGACACAGTTCTTTGCCTTAGCCAGGAGGGACCCTTGCTGGATCAGGAACTTGCATTTTGGTAGCAAAGTGTTCAGCAAAGAGGTCCGCCTTCTCTTGACTACTAGTAGAGGTGGTCCCATCCTGTCGATTTAGAGGTGGAATAAGTTCATCAGGCAGATAACCTTGTCTGTCCTTGACCAGGGACCACCAGGTTTTGGAGCCTACCCTACCTGATGCTAACTTTCTTTTAGTGTCCACCTCCCATTTAGTAATGGCCCACCCCCTTTTGAACATCACCCATATGCCTACAGGCTTGCATGCAAGTTCCTGTTATAGGTGGTAGGATGTCTCTTATACCTTCGCCATGCTTTGTACTTAGCATGTAGCCTCTCTACAACGAAAGCCAAACCAAGGCTGATCTGTAGGCTTTGTCACATATTGCCGGTGAGAATGTGTTCTTGTTGCAGATTAAGGATGTGTCCAGTGAAGGCTTTCACTTGGTTGTCAACATCCCCCTGGAGAAGACATTCCAGTCGGTGGTGGCGAGCTCAGAGCAAAGGGCTGGCCAATTACCTCTTTCCCATAGCCAGGTTGTGCGTGGTGGACTCCTCACCTCGTTCTGTTGGGATCTTAAGTGTGGTAAAAACAGCCTTGTGGTCAGACGATCCAACATAGCCGAGGGGTTGACAAGTGACTATGCCTTCTGCCAGATCACTCACTACTGGGTCAAGGGAGAGCCAGAGATATGAGTAGGGAAATCAACAAAGTTTCTCATGTCAAGCACTGCAAGAAGGTCATCAAAGTCCCTCTGTATAAGGTGCTGGTTTAGGTCACCAACAATTATGATATGTTGACAGTTGTGTTGTAGCAGAAGAGTCAATATTTTCCATTAGGAAGTTGATAGGGATCTGCATGTTGCCACTGAGGTCTGTACATTGCACATGCTAGTACAGAGGTACTAGTGTTTATACAGAGCTTGAACATCATTTCAAGATGTGTAGGGGTGGCAACATCTATGTGCTGGGCATGAACACTTTTAGAGAAGACACAGCAACACCACCTCCTTGCCCTTGCCTGTCTCTTCTCATCCATGAGGTAGCCAGCAATTCTTGCAAAATTTTCTGGAGTCCTGTCATCCAAAAATGTTTCAACAACAGCTATCATGTCGGGACGTCGAGTGTTCACAAAGCTATGTGTGAGCTCTCAACATTAGTAATGAAACCTCTAATGTTGGCCGACAGGATGCTGATAGACTGGCTCCTCGTGATGAAGTGGTCAGCTTGAGGTGGGTGGGTGTAGGGAGGGAATGTAAGGTGCCTGCCCTTGAGAGAGGTAGGGTACTGAGGCAGCTGCAGGGATGTAGGTCTGTGGTCTTGTATAAGGCCCAATCCCACCTGATGGGCTGGGATAGGAGTAGCTAAGTGGGTGACGTGTGAGAGTGTTTACCAATTCAGAGATCCTGCTGGTTTGTTCTGAGAACAGGTCTCTAAACAGGTGGCCCTGTCTGTCAAGTTCCTTTTTCTTCCGACACTGGTCCTCCTTATGTCTCTCTCTCTCTCTCTCCCTCTCTCTCCCTCTCTCTCCCTCTCTCTCTCTCTCTCTCCCTCTCTCTCCCTCTCTCTCTCTCTCTCTCTCTCTCTCTCTCTCTCTCTCTCTACCTCTCTCTCTCTCTCTATCCTTCTCTCTCTCTCTCTCTCTCTCTCTCTATCTCTCTCTCTCTATCTCTTTCTCTCCTCTCTCTCTCTCTCTCTCTCTCTCTCTCTCTCTCTCCCTCTCTCTCTCTCCCTCTCTCTCTCTCTCTCTCTCTCTCTCTCCCTCTCTCTCTCTCCCTCTCTCTCTCTCTCTCTCTCCCTCTCCTCTCCCCCTCTCCCTCTCTCTCTCTCTCTCCTCTCTCTCTCTCTCTCTCCTCTCTCTCCTCTCTCTCCCCTCCCTCTCTCTCCCTCTCTCTCTCCCTCTCTCTCTCCCTCTCTCCCTCTCTCTCTCTCTCTCCCTCACTCCCATAACCCAATCTCTCACCCTCCTCTCTCCCTATAGGCTTCTCTCTCCATCTCTCCATTTCTCTCTTTCATAGCCTTTTCCCTCGCCCACGTCAAGAAACTAGAGAAAGTACAAAGGTTTGCCACAAGGTTAGTTCCAGAGCTAAGGGGAATGTCCTATGAAGAAAGATTAAGGGAAATCGGCCTGACGACACTGGAGGACAGGAGGGTCAGGGGAGACATGATAACGACATATAAAATACTGCGTGGAATAGACAAGGTGGACAAAGACAGGATGTTCCAGGGAGGGGACACAGAAACAAGAGGCCACAATTGGAAGTTGAAGACACAAATCAGTCAGAGAGATATTAGGAAGTATTTCTTCAGTCATAGAGTTGTAAGGCAGTGGAATAGCCTAGAAAATGACGTAGTGGAGGCAGGAACCATACACAGTTTTAATACGAGGTTTGATAAAACTCATGGAGCGGGGAGATTATTATTATAATCAAGGGGACGCGCTAAACCCAGAGGATTATACAGCGCCTGGGGGGGGGATGTGGAAGGCATTCAGGCTTAATTCGGGGAACTGGAGCACAGATCCAATTCCCTAAATCAAGAGCCCCTCACCAACGTCAAGGAACCTTCCTTGAGGGGTGGAGCGGGGAGAGAGAGGGCCCAGTAGCAACCGGTGAAGAGGCGGGGCCAGGAGCTAAGACTCGACCCCTGCAACCACAAATAGGTGAGTACACACACACACAAACCCCTGCCCCGTGTGGCTCCGTGTTTGCAAAGACATCATTAGCCCACTAAAACAACGGTTCCTCTAACAGACTGTACATGAATATCAATTTACACTCGGACGTCTTTACCCGGGATCTACGATATATTTTTAACCGCTGCCCAAACAACGATGACAACAAAACATTTAAAGTCACAAACCTTATTACCTTCATTTGTCTTTCAGTTTAAATGACTTATAAAATCAAGGAAAGAGAAGGTAGAACTTGTGTGTGCTGTATACGTATTACATACTTGCGTATATACGTATATACTTGCGCATATGCGTAAACGTACTTGTGTATACGTATGTATACTTGCATATACATGTATATATTATTATAACCATAACCAAGCGCTAAACCCATAAGGGTCATACAGCGCTGCATATACATACATTATATATATATATATATATATATATATATATATATATATATATATATATATATATATATATACATATACATATATATATATATATATATATATATATATATATATATATATATATATATATATATATATATATATATATATATATATATATATATATATATATATATAATTGAATCTTGTTTCATAAAAAG
>NC_091331.1:3883566-3886066 GCF_038502225.1 Cherax quadricarinatus
TAGCTCATTATTTTACATTTGTTAAATAATTCAGGTGCTATTTTTTAGCTTAAGACTATTTACTTTGTTTTATACTTAATTCTAACTATAGATTCACTACAAATCTTATGATTACAAGCATTGATCCTGATACCAACCTCTTATTTAATGACTTAAATGAATCAAACAGTTACTGTAATTACTACACTGCAGAACAATCAAAGGCACTTCTCAGTGCCAACAACAACATAACTATCTTTAACTACAATATCAGATCTTTAAGCTAGCATTACGATGACCTCATAGCATTACTAAATTCCTTACATGCCAATATGTCCATCATTTCACTAACTGAAACCTGGCTAAAGCCTGATAGTACAGATGTCTATGTCATTCCTGGTTACACAGCCATACACAACTGTAGGCCAGACCAACAAGGGGGTGGCACAGCCATATACTACTCAGACCAACTAGAATGTATCACTAATACTTGCACAAGGGATGAACATGGGGAATATATAATAGCCAAATTCAAATCCAAATACCTACAAAAACCTCTCACATTGATAAACATCTACAGAGTTCCACAGTCAAACATTAGCCAATTTAGTCAAAACCTAGGAAGTATGATAACTGATGCACGCATGAACAAAGATCACTTACTACTCTCAGGTGACTTCAATATAAATCTCCTGCAAGACCAGGGCCCACACGTTACTGAATTCACAAACACAATGAGTAACTGTATGTTGCTACCAACAGTAACAAAACCTACAAGAGTTACAGAGACTAGTGTTTCCCTACTTGACCACATCTGGACCAACACCATATCCCCTTTAAAATCAGGCATACAGATAATACCACAGACCACTACCCTACTTTCCTCATAACAACTCTTGGTAAACTACCCCAAGACACTACTAAAGTCACCTTCAGACTTCACAATGAGGCAGCCATTAATAACTTCACAACAGCAGTAGCAAACATTGACTGGCACACTGAGCTAGAAATCTATACAGATATTGACGAATGTATTAATAATTTTCTAAAAAAGACCCAATACCTCTATAACAAGCACTGCCCTAAAAAAACTAAACAGATGACAGCTAAGAGACTGAACAGTCCCTGGCTAATACCCAGCATTCTCAAATCCATAAATACAAAACACCAATATGAAAAACAGTACAGAATGGGTCACATAACCAGAGACCAAACAAAACGTTACTCGTCAATCCTAACCAGCCTGATAAGAAGGGCAAAAAAATTGTATTATGAGAACAGATTATCCAACTTACGAGGTGATATAAAAAAGACCTGGAAAACCCTATCATAAATTCTGGGAACAAAAAAGATATCACGAAATAGCGAAATAAAATTAGCAAAATCAGATGAACCCCAACTCCCACCAGCAGAAACAGCAAACAGACTCAATGATTTCTTCTCCACTATAGGACAAAACCTTGCCAATAAAATCCCAAGCTCAGATACCCCACCAAATGACTACCTCACCGGCAACTACCCGAACACACTGTTCCTAGCTCCGACTAACCCATACGAAATCTCCCTTATTATCAACGCACTAAAAAACGAGGCAGGAGATTTAAATACCTTACCACCCTTTATATACAAAAAAGTGTCACAAGTGCTATCACCAATCATTGCAACACTAACAAATCCATTGAATCCTCCACCTTCCCTACAGTACTCAAAATAGCAAGGGTCACCCCGATCCACAAAGGAGACGACCAAACAGAGTTGAATAACTATAGGCCAATATCCAACTTACACCCTCTCTCAAAAATCTTCGAAAAATTAATTCATAAACGAATCTACTCCTACCTTATCTCCCAAAACATACTCAACCCCTGCCAATTTGGATTCAGGCCTAGTAAAAATACTAATGATGCTATTATACACATGCTAGAACATATATACACTGCAATAGAGAAAAAAGAAGTCCCACTGGGGATCTTCATTGACTTACGTAAAGCTTTTGATACAGTTGACCATGACTTGCTCCACGTAAAATTGTCACACTATGGTATAAGAGGGCACTCCCTCAACTACCTCAAGTCATACCTCAGCAACAGAAGCCAATATGTGTACGCAAATGGGGCAAACTCTTCTGCACAACCAATTACAGTTGGTGTCCCACAGGGAAGTGTCCTTGGCCCTCTTCTCTTTGTCCTATACATAAATGACCTACCAAATGCTTCGCAATTACTCAAACCCACACTATTTGCAGATGACACTACATACGTCTTCTCCCACCCGAGCCCAGTCACGCTAGCCAATACTGTAAATACCGAATTACAGAAAATATCTACCTGGATGAGGACTAACAAACTTACACTAAACATTGACAAAACCTACTTCATTCAGTTTGGTAACAGAGCTACAGATGTCCCTCTTAACATAATGATAAACGGATCACCTATCACAAAGCTAACAGAAGGAAAATTCTTAGGAATCCACCTTGATAATAGACTCAAATTTCATACACATATACAAC
Organism: Cherax quadricarinatus; assembly: GCF_038502225.1. Lineage (NCBI taxonomy): Eukaryota > Metazoa > Arthropoda > Malacostraca > Decapoda > Parastacidae > Cherax > Cherax quadricarinatus. The sequence continues at coordinate 3,886,058 of NC_091331.1, forward strand.
AAATTTCTA
>NC_091331.1:3891066-3911066 GCF_038502225.1 Cherax quadricarinatus
AACCTTCCTTGAGGGGAATAGGTCCAGAGCAACTTGTGGTTATGACAGTGGTAGGTATCGAAGGGGGACATTTTTTGCGACCTAGGTGTCCCAAATTTCTACTTGTCTATGTAACATTGATAAATAATAATTATCTTTGTTATCATTTACTGTTATGTACATAATTAGTTACATTCAGATAAATGCAATTTTCCACAGAATTAGTATATATAAAAATAAGTAGCAAATGGTATCAGTTAGTAACTTTTAACATTAAAAATCATTATGCATCAAAACGAATGAACTTAAAAAAAAAAAAAAAAAAAAAAAAAAAAAAAAAAAAAAAAAAAAAAAGGTCGCATGTTAGCCTTGAAATATTATCTTTTTCGAACATGACTGAAAAACTAAAATTTTGTAAAATTTAAAAAAAAAATCTTAATACTGTATTTCTAGAATGCAATATTGTACAAAAAATTATATTAGTAATATAACATTCACAAAAGATAAATTCTTAAATTTAAATAGTAAAGATTTGTTAATGTAGCATTTAAGATACTATTTCAAGTTTCACCAGCCCACCACGGTGAGGTCTACGACCATTGGGCTGGACCGGGGTGACTCGTCCAAAGGTTCTCATAGAGAACCTTTGTTACGTGGAACCCCAAACCACGCACCAAGGGGTACTTCGGTTGATTACCAGTGGTAGCTAGGTTACCACCAGAAATCGCTCACCAACTGCCAGGGCATCAGGCTGATGGTGATATGCTGCCGGCCAACCCACAAGGAGCGGCACGAGTGAGAGAAGGGTGAGGGAAAGGGAAAGGAAGAGGGAGGTAAAGATATGGGAACCCAGCAAATACTACATAACGTACACTCTACCAATGTTGTGCAAACGTCAAAATGTGGAAATTACCAATTGTGATGTTTACACAACATCGATACAATGAAAAACTATGAAATATATACGCTGGGAAGGAATGTTAAGTATATATAGGACATATCGTAATAATATTGGACACAGTCCAATACTATCACACAAATCCAATATACGAGTTAAAGCATACAAGGGACACAATGCAATATTATTGAACAAGTCCAATAATATTACATAGTCCCATATATAGCTTGTGGATATATATATATGGAATACAATAAAATTGGACAAAGTCCAATGATATTTGTCCAATGTATATACTATCCAGTTGACTGGCATTCAGCCTGTTGACTGGTTCCATTGATCCACTCAAAGAGCGGCGGACTAAGGGCAGCCTGCCGAGGCGCAGCGGACTAAGCGTCGCTCGCCGAGGAGCAGTGGGCTAATTGCAGCAGACTACGGGCCGCTCACAGCAGCAGACTACGGGCCGCTCACAGCAGCAGACTAAGGGTCGCTCACAGCAGCAGACTAAGGGGCGCACACAGAGTAGCAGACTAAGGGCTGCTTACAATTACAAAAAAGCGCTAATCCCAGTCATACAGTGCTGCCGCTCACAGAAGAGCAGTGGACTAAGGGCCACTCACAGAGCAACAGCAGACTAAAGGCAGCTTACAGAACAGCAGCAGCAGACTCTCTGCCGTTCGTGGAAGCACAGCGGATTAAGCCACTCACAGGGGCACAACGAATTAAGAGCTACAACAAACTAAGCTGTTCATAGAGGCGCAGCAGATTAAGAGCTGTTCACAGAGGCGCAGCAGACTTAAGAGCTGCTCATAAAGGCGCAACAAAAATAAGAGCTGCTCACAGACGCACAGCAGACTAAGCTGTTCACAGAGGTGCAGCAGACTCAGGGCTGAGGGACTGATTACCTCAAACTTCTACTCGTCTTCCACCATTAATCAGGACTGAGGAAGCCATTTGGTGAAACAGTTTTCACAATAGTCTTGATCATTAACCTGTCAGTTCTCTGAACAATTTATCTACAAACGGTACTACTTGTGTAGTGTACATTGTGGGGACACTTGTAGGAGCTATGGACTGGCAGCCACTCCTAAAGTTGTGGACAGTCCACCTTAATAAAATGATCACTGAAATCAAGTTGTAAAGTATACAAAATATAACTATTACTGGGGTGGGGGAGCTTGACCTGTAGGAGTCATAGTGGGAACAGATGGCAATCAGGATCGATCCTAGTAAAAGGGAAGGTCCAACGCCATGGCTAAAGCCCCTCACTGATGTCAAGAAACATTCTGAGGCACTTCATAGCTTAAAACTAGGACTTTCTGGTTTTAGAACTTACAGACGAGGCAAGCTCCTGGTTTCACAACTTAGACGAAGTGCATTCATTTCTTAAATTTCAGATGAGGTTCATTCTTCATCTCATAAACAAGGGTCATTATTAGTTTTGTAACTAACATGCCTTGCTCAGTTTTGTCAATCCAATAAAGCTACCTGATATTTTTGTCAGTCCAGTAAAACGTTTTGCCCCACGAGCTAAACATTTTCAATAAAATGTTAAGTCATTTACGTCCCTTGCTTAGACTAAGCAAGTTCCTAGATTTAGAATTTGCAGACAAGATTTATTCCTAGTTTCACATTCACTTCAATTCCATTTTTGGTTATTCAGCCAGAAAATAACTTACGTAGCAAAATCCGTACAAAGAATGGCCATGTTTCACAGTTGCACTGTGGCTTGACAGTAAAATCTGAGTGAGTTCTAATTGTAAGTCTAGATATTTATATACATGGCATTTGTAAGTTGTTCATGATCAGCAGAGATCAAACCTCTACAAATTCTAAATTGAACGACTCGCATGAGTTAGGAATTTCCACTGGGGTTTGTTTATTAGACAAACTTGTACAAGTTGCAGCCTAAGTAACTTGCTGAAAGTAAGAACATTAGAAAGGAGCACTGTAGTAGGCCTACTTTCTCATGCTTGGCAGGTACAAGTTAAACCCACCCACACATGTACTTATCTCCCACCGAGGTAGTGTGACACCAAAAAAGAAATTTTCACCATCATTCTCAACCATTGTCTTGCCAGAGGCGCGTAGATACAGTTCGGATACCCCTCCAAACTGCAAACATCCCCATCCCTCCTTTAGAATTCAGGCATGGTACTTCTCACATCCACGACTCTGAAGTCCAGCTAACCGGTTTTCCTGAATCCCTTCATAAAATATTACCATGCTTACACACCAACAGCTCATCAGGTTCCAAAAACCATTTGCCTCCACTCCTATCTAACATGCTGCTGGATGTCTAAGCCCCTTGGCACACAAACTTCATCCCTCATTTCTTAGGGCGACCCTTGCCAACCTTCTCACCACTAGATTTATACTATCCTCTCTAAATGTCTAAAGCACCTCTATGGATAATACTTTCAGTAACTCTGCACCTCCTCCTAATCTCCAAACTATGAATTCTCGACAAAATATTTACACCATACAGTGTCCTCAGACATGACACTGTGGCTTGATAGTAAAAGCTGAACGAGTTCTAATTGTAAATCTTGATATGTATATACATGGCATTTGTAAGTTGTTCCCTATATCTATGTAATACAATTAGGTAGTACACTTTACCTAATGACTAGCAGAGATCAAACCTCTACCAATTCTAAATTGAAAGACTCACATGAGTTAGGAATTTCCATAGGGGTTTGCCTGGCAGATACAAGTTACACCCATCTACACATGTACTTATCTCCCACCGGGGTAGTGTGACCCCCAAAAAAGAAACCTTCACCATCATTCTCTACCAGTCTTCCAGAGGCACGTACAGTTCAGATACCCCTCTAAACATTCCCATCCTTCCTTTAGAGTCCAGGCACGGTACTTCTCACCTCCACGACTCGAAAGTCCAGCTAACCGGTTTCCCTGAATCCCGTCACAAAATATCACCGTGCTTTCACTCCAACAGCTCATCAGGTCCCTAAAACCATTTGCCTCCACTCCTATTTAACATGCTGCTGGATGTCTAAACCCTTTGGCACATAAAACTTCCTTCATCCCTTATTTCCTAGGGCGACACTTGCCCAGCCTTCTCTCCACTCGATTTATACATCCTCCAAGTCATCTATTTTGCTCTATCCTCTCTTAAATGTCTAAAGCATCTCTATGGATAATACTTTCAGTAACTCCGCACTTCCTCCTAATCTCCAAACCATGAATTCTCGGCATATTTACATCATACATTGTCCTCAGACATGATACTGTGACTTGATAGTAAAATCTGAATGAGTTCTAATTGTAAGCCTAGATATGTATTTACAGTACATGGCACTTGTAAGTAGTTCCATATATATATGTAATACAACTAAGTAATACACTTTACCTCATGATTAGCAGAGATCGAACCTCTACCAATTCTAAATTGAACGACTCACATGCATAGGAATTTCCACTGTGGTTTGTTTAGTAGACAAACTTGTGCAAGTTGCAGCCTAAGTAACTTCCTGAAAGTAAGAACATTAGAAAGGAACACTGTAGCAGGCCTACTGTTTCATGCTTGGCAGGTACACGTTACACCCACCCACACATGTACTTATCTCCCACCGAGGTAGTGTGACACCAAAAAAGAAACTTTCACCATCATTCTCTACCACTGTCTTGCCAGAGGCGCGTAGATACAGTTCGGATACCCCTCCAAACTGCAAGCATTCCCCATCCTTTAGAGTCCAGGAACGGTACTTCTCACCTACACGACTCGAACGTCCAACTAATCGGTTTCCCTGAATCCCTTCACAAAATATTACCATGCTTACACTCCAACAACTCATCAGGTCCCAAAAACTATTTGCCTCCACTCCTATTTAACATGCTGCTGGATGTCTAAGCCCCTTGGCACACAAAACTTCCTTCATCCCTCATTTCCTAGGGCGACCCTTGCCCAGCCTTCTCTCCACTCGATTTATATATCCTCCAAGTCATCTATTTTGCTCCATCCTCTCTAAATGTCTAAAGCATCTCTATGGATAATACTTCTAGTAACTCCGCACCTCCTCCTAATCTCGAAACATCATACATTGTACTCAGACATGATACTGTGACTTCGATAGTAAAATCTGAATGAGTTCTAATTGTAAGCCTAGATATGTATATACATGGCATTTGTAAATTGTTCCCTATATATATGTAATACAATTAAGTAATACACTTTACCTCATGATTAGCAGAGATCGAATCTGTACCAACTCTAAATTGAACGATTCACATGCGTTAGGAATTTCCACTGTGGTTTGTTTAATAGACAAACTTGTACAAGTTGCAGCCTAAGTAACTTGCTGAAAATAAGAATATTAGAAAGAAGCACTGTGGCAGGCCTACTGTCTCATGCTTGTCAGGTATAAGTTACACCCACCCACACATGTATTTATGTCCCACCGAGGTAGTGTGACCCCAATAAACTTTCACCATCATTCTCTACCACTGTCTTGCCAGAGGCGCGTAGATACAGTTCAGATACCCCTCCAAACTGCAAATATCCCCATCCCTCCTTTAGAGTCCAGGCTCGGTACTTCTAGCCTCCACGACTCGAAAGTCCAGCTAACCAGTATCCCTGAATCCCTTCACAAAATATAAAGGTGCTCACACAGTAACAGCTCATCAGGTCCCAAAAACCATTTGCCTCCACTCCTATCTAACATGCTGCTGGATGGCCCAGCCCCTTGGCTCACAAAACTTCCTTCATCCCTCCTTTCCTAGGGCGACCCTTGCCCAACCTTCCCTCCACTGCAGATTTATATATCCTCCAAGTCATCTATTTTGCTCCATCCTCTCTAAATGTCTAAAGCAATCTCTATGGATAATACTTTCAGTAACTCCGCACTTCCTCCTAATCTCCAAACCATGAATTCTCGGCATAATATTTACACCATACAGTGTCCTCAAGACATGACAACTCCACTGCCTCCAACCTCCTCCTCCTCGTTACAACATTCACAACCCAAGCTTCAAACTCGTATATAAGTGTTCGTACCACTATACTCTCATATATTCTTTGTCTCCACCGATGCCTCAATATACCACCCATCTCTTTCCCTTCATCACTTTTATGGTTCACCTCGTTTTTCATATACGCATCTGCCGATAGGTCCACTCCAAAATATCTGAACACCTTCGCTTCTCCATATTACCTCCTTCCAATCTGATACCCAATCTTTCATTACCTAACTCGTTACTACCCTCATCACCTTGCTCTTTCCTACGTTCACTTTCATTTTCCTACTTTTATATGCCCTAAATGTCGTTTCAAATTCTGGCTAAAAGTTATATCATTAATGCTAGTAATCCACACATTTTTTTAGTAAGCTCATCACAGGTCAGAAGGCTGAGCACTTTACGTTTCTGAAACATAAATCTTAATTTTAATGAAAAATTTATTGTAGATCATTATCAGATTCAATAAATGTAAAACAATTTTATATTAATGGTTACTTAAAACTTGACAAAAAAAAATGGTTGAAAGTGTAGTCAGCATAAAGTTACTAAAATGAATCATTAAACTGTCAACATTAACAAAAATATTTAAAGGAATAAAATCAAGAGTGCATGGAAATAATGATTAATTGGCTGTTGCATCCAGGAAATAAATTTTAATTCAATGAAAATATTAAAATATATAGGCTGAAAAGAAATATGGGCATGAAAACATTATCACACAGAAAAACCTTTTTCTGAAAAAAAAAATTAAAATATTTCAATGAATAAACATTTTGCTGAAAAAAAAATTAAGACTATACCTTAAGACAAAATATTAGGCTAAAAAAAAAAAAGGTTAAAGGGGAAAAAAATCACACTGAAAAAACAATTAGCCTTAAAAAATTGTTAGGCTGAAAAAAGTTACATGTTAAAAATATTTGTCTGAAAAAAATATTAGGATGAAGAACATGGAAAAAAAATTTACCTAAAAAAATTCAAGCTGAAAAACATTCAGTGGGAAAAAAAAATATTAGGCTGAAAAATATTACATATAAAAACTATTTAGCTGAAAAACTTATTAGGCCATTACATGGGAAAAAAATATTCTATAAAAATCATTAGAAGAAAAGCATTACATGGAATAAAACATTTAGCTTCAAAAATTATTAGGCCAAAAACATTACATGGAATAAAAACATTTAGCTGAAGAAAACATTGTATAGAAAGGAAAAAATGCTGAAAAAATATCAGTTAGGTTGAAAAACATTTGTATGGAAAGGTAAAAGTTGCAATGAAAATATTTAGCTGAAAAAATTATTAGGCTGAAAAACATTGTTTTAATTTAAAGATGATTAGGCTGAAAAACATGAGCTGAAAAAATGACAGAAAACATTTAAAAAGTTATTAGGCTGAAAAACATTAACTGAAAAAAATATTAGGTTGAAAAACATTAGCTGAAAAAACATTGATTTTAAAGATTAGAATGAAAAACATGAGCTGAAAAAAAATATTAGGCTGAAAATATGAAAATTATTAGGCTGAAAACATGAAAACAATATTAGGCAGAAAAACATTAGCTGAAAAAAACATTGATTTTAAAGATTAGGATGAAAAACATGAGCTGAAAAAAAATATTAGGCTGAAAATATGAAAATTATTAGGCTGAAAACATGAAAAAAATATTAGGCAGAAAAACATTAGCTGAAAAAAATTATTATTCTGAAGAACATTAGATGAAAAAATTGATAAGCTGAAAAATATGGCTTGAAAAAATTATTAGGCTAAAAAACATTAGCTGATTATTATTATAATCAAAAAAGAAGTGCTAAGCCACAAGGACTATACAGCAACATTAGCTGATAAAAATGATTAAGCTGTAAAAATTATTAGACAGAAAAACATTACTTGAAAAAAAATTATTACTCTGAAAAACATTAATGAAAATATTATTAGGCTTAAAAACATTAGATGACAAAATTGTTAGGCTGAAAAACATTAGATGAAAAAATTATTAGGCTGAAAAACATTAGATGAAAAAATTGTTAGGCTGAAAAACATGAAAAAATTATTAGGTTGAAAACATGAAAAAATTAATAGGCTGAAAAACATGAAAAAATTTAAATATTAGACTGAAAACATGAAAAAAATATTAGGCTGAAAAAACATGAAAAAAATATTAGGCTAAAAACATGAACAAAATAGGCTGAACAAATTTTTTAGGCTGAAAAACATTAGCCGAAAAAATTATTAGGCTGAATATGAAAAAAATATTAGGCTGAAAAACATGAAAAAATTATTAGGCTGAAAAACATGAAGAAACTGTTAGGCTGAAAAAGTGAAAAAATTATTAGGCTGGAAAGCATTATGATTAAAAACCTTAGGCTGAAAAACATAATTAAAAAATTATTAGGCTGAAAAACAATGAAAAAAAAATTGTTGAAATGAAAATTCACTAAAAAATTACTGAAAAAAATAACCAGGCAGGTTCAACATTGTTAAGCTGAAAAAAAAAATTTGGGTTGAAAAGAACAATTATTACTCATAACAATTAGGCAGAAAAACCGGCGAAATATTGCTAAAAAAATTGCTGAAGAAATAACATTAAAGTTGCAAAGGGAAATATTAAGTAGTGCAAGAAAAATGAACCAAAAACAAAATTTAGATTTTTAGATGGAAGTAAAATTGAAAACAATTCAAATAATTTATATACAAAGCAGTGTAAAACATTTTAATTACAAGGTGAATTAGGCCAGGGTGGCAGGCCCTGGAGTAGCCAGGGTGGCAGGCCCTGGAGTTGCCAGGGCGGCAGGTCCTGGAGTTGCCAAGGCGGCAGGCCTTGGAATAGCCAGGGAGGCAGGCCCTGGAGTTGCCAGGGTGGCAGGTCCTGGAGTAGCCAGGGAGGCAGGCCCTGGAATAGCCAGGGAGGCAGGCCCTGGAGTTGCCAGGGCGGCAGGTCCTGGAGTTGCCAGGGGGGCAGGCCCTGGAGTTGCCAGGGTGGCAGGCCCTGGAGTAGCCAGGGAGGCAGGCCCTGGAGTTGCCAGGGCGGCAGGCCCTGGAATAGCCAGGGAGGCAGGCCCTGGAGTTGCCAGGGCGGCAGGCCCTGGAGTTGCCAGGGCGGCAGGTCCTGGAGTTGCCAGGGCGGCAGGCCCTGGAGTAGCCAGGGAGGCAGGCCCTGGAGTTGCCAGGGCGGCAGGTCCTGGAGTTGCCAGGGCGGCAGGCCCTGGAGTAGCCAGGGCTGTAGGCCCTGGTGTTGGCAGGCCCTGGAGTTATCAGGGAGGCAGGCCCTGGAGTTGCCAGGGCTGTAGGCCCTGGTGTTGCCAAGGCGGCAAGCCCTGGACTTGCCAGGACGGTAGGCCCTAGTGTTGGCAGGGCGGTAGGCCCTGGTGTTAGCAGGGCGGCAGGCCCTGGTGTTGCCAGGGCGGCAGGCTCTTGAGTTGCCAGGGTGATAAGTAGCCCCTGAACTAATCTATGGCAAATTAACATAACACCAAAAGGGGCAGTTACCTACTGGTCTCAAGATGAGAGAAGTTCCACAACTCCGTTTTGTAAAATAACATCACAACAGAACAAGAGTCATTCAATTAAAACACCGGTATTACTATACATAATATTCAGTACTGTATACATATGAACAAATATTATGTATTCTATGTTCCAACAATTACTCATAATTCCCCAATGCCTGGGACGAGGGCTGCCCAGCACAATTGTATACTAGGTACAAAATTTCAAATTTTTTATACATAATTCAATTTACAAACTTTCAGCTATGGCATTAAGCTGAAAAAAAAACATGTTTAATATACACCAGAAAACCAATATACACTGAGGTTCACTATACACTGAGGTTCAAGTAACATTTGCAGAAAACTTACCTCGCCCTTTTTCCTTCAAATTTTGAATTACTTGCCCAAAATTATGTTAAATGATCCAGTGACGTTACCGCTTGACATTATCCTGGAGACAAGCAGTAAAGACGAAACATTCTGGAAAGAAAAAACATCTGGTTAAAATTTATTTTTACAATCAACATTTTTTTAAAGAAATTATTAATGTGTAAATAGAATAGATGAGTTTGGCAGTAGAAGCATAAATGAAAATTATTTGAAAAACATAAGCCCTAAACTAGGAAATGAGAGGTAATCTGATTTTGATCTAATGGCAGTTAGCTCAAAGTCCTTGGATTAAGAACTCTTCGCATTAGAATGAGGGTGGGATGTTCCATCAGAATAAATGAACAAGAAGCATTTTATCCATCTCCAGTACCATCATGACCATAATAAAAATGTTAAGAATCGTAGTAGGGTATTTTAATACCCTACGTGTTTGAACTGAGAAGTGAATTTTAGATTAATTAAATAGCCTTGCAACATTTAAAAAGTCCCCCATGAAAATAACTAGACTTAGTAAATCTACTTAAAATTTTGAAGGCATGTTCTGAGAAAATAAGCTCTTCACTCCTAGTGGTTCATTATGTTTAAAGTCTATCAACTGATTATACAAGTGTCATGAAGGCTGCATGTAACTTGTTCACCATCAAGGATACTTAATACAAATATACATATTATATAGTCAAAAGTTAGTAAGTAGATATATATATACACCCTTTTTATTATACACTGGTTGTTTATATACATCAAGAAACAGGATATGTGTTTCCTGACGCAGGTCTTAAGTCATATGACCCACCGTTGGAGCTTTTGGTTATCTGACCGAGGCCTTCCGCTGGCTTACCGCTCCACCCCTTTAAAAATTATGGTCATAGTTATGACCATTCATTTTTTATTTTTACTATGCATGGGGATAGCAATACACCACGAGACTATGCCATGTCCCGCAGTGCCAGACGTAAGACATCTGTTTATTTTAACCGACAATTGTGTAGTACTACAATCATCACTTTCAAACTAAACCGCACAATTTTTAAATTCCTAGAGCACCTGTTACACCATCAGTTAACAGCAGTGGCTAGCTTTTATTAATGTTTGGCAATGAGGCTTATCAGAGGAATGCGCTAAACCTGGAGGGGCCTTAGCTCCTGGGCAATGGGAGGCATTCAGTTTCAACCCAAGAGGACTATAAATTCTGTGCCTTAAACTAAGAGCCCCTCACCGGCATCAAGGTCCTTTGCGGGTAGTGGATTTAAAGCCTATCGACTGCATGTAACCTGTTCACTACCAGTCAAAAGACTAATTATTATTAAAGTACTCTCGGTATATATATATATATATATATATATATATATATATATATATATATATATATATATATATATATATATACAGGGAGACGCTTTTTGCACAAATAACACGCGAGTTGTGTATCGCTCGTGTCGGTACTGTACTTTTTTTTATTTTAAAAACACTATATCGCATCGCACCTATTTAAACATCTTACCTGTGTACAAGCTCACTACATACCATTATTGCCGTCAAAAATGTATATGGCCTCCCGCGAAAACACTACATAAATCCATGTCATATGAATTTCCCCTTCAATACGTATTTATCAAGCGCAATTTCCCGGAAATGGGTCACCCCGGATTGAATAGCTCGCAATGTGATCATGAGGAATCGCTAAATCATTTATACAGCGCCTGGGGAATCACAAATCTGACCACCTTTGATCCATGAAAGAAGGTAGTTACAATTCTTGAGATTAAAAGACCTTCAAGTTAACTCCCGCCCCCTCATTGGTGGGTGTTTAAATTTCAATAATTTGGTCGATTCACTTTACCATAAACCAATTAAATACATCGTCAGAAAACAGTACAGAAAAATAACAAACGGTGTAACTTATTTACACGCCAGACAGGTTCCAGCTAAAAACATCGTTAAAATATGAGAAGTTTTAAAGCAGTAGGGGCTATTCAGCATTTGGGGAATGAGACAACCAGGTTCACTCCAAGGAAAGAGAGGTTAAGTCAAATTCTTTAGGTCAAAGACCCTCCTTTGAGGCGGTTACTAATAATTCAGTCAAGTGACTGGCAGTCCCAGTGATGACTGACTGGCAGTCCCAGTGATGACTGACTGGCAGTCCCAGTGATGACTGACTGGCAGTCCCAGTGATGACTGACTGGCAGTCCCAGTGATGACTGACTGGCGGTCCCAGTGATGACTGACTGGCAGTCCCAGTGATGACTGGCAGTCCCAGTGATGACTGACTGGCAGTCCCAGTGATGACTGACTGGCAGTCCCAGTGATGACTGACTGGCAGTCCCAGTGATGACTGACTGGCAGTCCCAGTGATGACTGACTGGCAGTCCCAGTGATGACTGACTGGCAGTCCCAGTGATGACTGACTGGCAGTCCCAGTGATGACTGACTGGCAGTCCCAGTGATGACTGACTGGCAGTCCCAGTGATGACTGACTGGCAGTCCCAGTGATGACTGACTGGTAGTCCCAGTGATGACTGACTGGTAGTCCCAGTGATGACTGACTGGCAGTCCCAGTGATGACTGACTGGCAGTCCCAGTGATGACTGACTGGCAGTCCCAGTGATGACTGACTGGCAGTCCCAGTGATGACTGACTGGCAGTCCCAGTGATGACTGACTGGCAGTCCAAGTGATGACTGACTGGCAGACCCAGTGATGACTGGCTGGCAGTCCCAGTGATGACTGACTGGCAGTCCCAGTGATGACTGGCAGTCCCAGTGATGACTGACTGGCAGCTCCAGTGATGACTGACTGGCAGTCCCAGTGATGACTGACTGGCAGTCCCAGTGATGATTGACTGGCAGTCCTAAAGATAACTGGCAGTCCCAGTGATGACCGACTGACTGGCAGCCCCAGTGATGACCGACTGACTGGCAGTCCCAGTGATGACCGACTGACTGGCAGTCCCAGTGATGACCGACTGGCAGTCCCAGTGATGACTGACTGGCAGTCCGTGATGACTGACTGGCAGTCCGTGATGACTGACTGGCAGTCCCAGTGATGACTGACTGGCAGTCCCAGTGATGACTGACTGGCAGTCCCAGTGATGACTGACTGGCAGTCCCAGTGATGACTGACTGGCAGTCCCAGTGATGACTGACTGGCAGTCCCAGTGATGACTGACTGGCAGTCCCAGTGATGACTGGCTGGCAGTCCCAGTGATGACTGACTGGCAGTCCCAGTGATGACTGACTGGCAGCTCCAGTGATGACTGACTGGCAGTCCCAGTGATGACTGACTGGCAGTCCCAGTGATGACTGACTGGCAGTCCTAAAGATAACTGGCAGTCCCAGTGATGACCGACTGACTGGCAGTCCCAGTGATGACCGACTGACTGGCAGTCCCAGTGATGACCGACTGACTGGCAGTCCCAGTGATGACCGACTGACTGGCAGTCCCAGTGATGACCGACTGACTGGCAGTCCCAGTGATGACTGACTGGCAGTCCCAGTGATGACTGACTGGCAGTCCCAGTGATGACTGACTGGCAGTCCCAGTGATGACTGACTGGCAATCCCAGTGATGACTGACTGGCAGTCCCAGTGATGACTGACTGGCAGTCCCAGTGATGACTAACTGGCAGTCCAAGTGATACGCGTTGCAATATTAATACCAAGACCAAAGTAATGTCTAGTAAATGTAATGCATGTAATGTTACATTTGAAAAACAATTCGCAACTTTTTGAACAAGACAGAAGAGTAATATTCGATTACTAGGTTAGGTTGAGCCTAGGTGAATTACGGTACGTTACATTAGGTTGCTTGCAACATTTGCAAAAAATGGCCTAAAAAATTGAAATACACAATCATATTTCAATTACAAAACGTCAAAGAATAATGGACACTGGGCATAAACCTTGGTAGTTGTTACCGACTTAATAAAACGTGAGCAATTATTATGGGTGAGCGCAAAACCCGTAGGATTATACAGCGCATGTGTGTGGGGGGGGGGGATGGTAGGTATTCAGACCCAATTCTGGGAACCAGAGCACAGATCCGACTCCCTAGATCAAGAGCACCTCACCAGTGTAAGACGTCAGCAAACATTTATTTAATTAGAAAACATTTCGGCAAACCTGTGACCACTCCCAGGGCCGAAACATTTTCTAATATATCCTAGTGTTAGCTCGTGCCTTTTAAAACCAAAGCACACTTTATAAATTCTTGCTATACTCACAGAATCAATCAACTATTACAAAATAGAAATAATGGCGAGGGGCTTAAACCCGAACGGATCATAGTGCCTGGGGTGACTCCTTCAATTAAAAAAAAAACAATCAAGAACCTCCCCTTTACACTTGTACAAATTATGGAAAGTGGTAAACCGAGAGGGGGTAAATTCCTGGGTAACCAATGCCTTGGATAATGAATCCGTCAACATAAAGGCCCCTCTTGATACCGGTTGCCACATGAGGAAAATGGTAAACCTGGAAGGGTCATAATGAATGGGTTAGGTATCCTGCATCACCTCCATCATAAAGACACCGTTCCATTAATGGGGTTTGCATACATCTAGTCAATTATAGCATACACCAGTAGTCAATTATGGAATACATGCGGCCAGCATTAACAGCCTGGTTGATCAGGCCCTGATCCACCGGGAGGTCTGGTCGTGGACCGGGCCGCGTTGATCCCCGGACTACCCTCCAAAAAGTACTCCAGGTATACACCGGTAGTCAGTTATGAATAACATGCACCAGTAATAAATTATGAATAGCATACACCAGTAATAAATTATGAATAACACACCAGTAATAAATTATGAATAACATACACCAGTAATAAATTGTGAATACCATACTCCAGTAATAAATTATGAATAGCAAACGACCAGTAATAAATTGATTATATCAAGGGGAAGCGCTAAACCCGGAGGATTATACAGCGCCTGGGGGGGGGATGTGGAAGGCATTCAGGCTTAATTCGGGGAACTGGAGCACAGATCCAATTCCCTAAATCAAGAGCCCCTCACCAACATCAAGAAACCTTCTTTGAGGGGAATAAATTATGAATAGCAAACACCAGTAATAAATTATGAATAGCATACTCCAGTAGTTATGAATACACGTGTTAAACACGTACCAGTCAGTGATGGAAGTATTAAGTTACCGAGTAGTCCCCTTAGAGGGTGGCCATTTGAAGGCGACGTTATTTTATCAAAATTATAAAAAAAAAAATGAATATCATTTGAGCATCATTCATAGTTACCTCAGGTGATGCTGCAGTTGACCTCTGGTTTAGTGGTGAACAGTTCCTGAAAATAAAATAATGATGGCATTACTAACTTATGGAGAAAATTACTTAAATGTTACATTTCCTACATACTCTGCAGATATACAGCATCAGACGTAAACACAGTGTACACGCGACATTGTAATAAACACCATTAACCGATAATAGCCAATTATTTCAAGGAAATGGTGAAAGAAATTACTTACCATAGGAGCGTGCACCCACACGCCATCTTTGCAGGACGCGACTGAGGGCGAGCAAGCGCGCGCTGCTGAGGAGCCTCCAGGCTGACGTCACAGTCCTGGATGGTGTCATCATTGCTCACGCTGATTTGCTGATCACCAGTGACGTAACTAATGCTAATTGGCTATTGGATCTTGTTGGGCTATTTATCAGCATCGTCAATTAAGCTCAGGTTTTAATTAGCTGGGTCTTCGCGCCAGAAAAGTTTACTGAATTTTGATTGGTAGCGGCACGTCTACGCTACGCATACTTCTTATTAAATGACAAAAATGTCTGCCCATTGAAAACAAATTCTTTCAGACAAAAATAAAAACGAAAAATCACCCTCCATACATCTCTACGAACAGTTATTTAGTTAATAAAGAGAAAATAATGTAAATATTTCAATTTGAAACGTTTTTATTTACATTAAATTACATTTATTATTTATTTACGACTGAATAACCTCATATTGCATTCCCTTAAAAAAGTATCGACTTGATTCTGGTGAAGGGCTCTTGATCCAAGGAAATGGAGCGGCCTTTTTCCTCCTCTCACATCAAAATTTATCACCCCCCATTCCCCAGGCGCTATGTGACCCCTACTGGCTTTGCGCTTCCAAATTTTGAATTGTTTCTAACCATTGTATTGGGGGGGGGGGGGTTGTCCTCTTGCTATTATAGTATATATATTTTTTCCAAATAATGAGCATTTTGCAGGCATCAACATATATACTTTATTAATATATTATGCCCTGGAGCATGAACTATGAGAAAATGCTCTTTGATTATATATGTAGCCTAATAAGAAGAATATATGTAATATATTTTAGAAGTAATCCACATTAAAATGAACATTTTACATATATTCTTATTAATATATATATCTTGATGTATACACACTGAGAGCAACAGTATATATACACCTCCATATATACATGTATATATATATATATATATATAATATATATATATATATATATATATATATATATATATATATATATATATATATATATATATATATATATATATATATATATATATATATATATATATATATATATATATATATATATATATATATATATATATATATATATATATATATATATAATGTATATATGGAGGTGTATATATCACATATATGCGACGAGGTGTGTATGCCACAGTATATATGCACTTTAAGGTGTTTATATTTGTGTATATACATTTGGAAGTGTATATATCTCAGTGTATATACATTTGAAGGTGTATATATCTCAGTGTGTGGATATAGGTTGTGTGTATCCCACAGTATATACACTTGGTTTTGTATACATATTCCAGTATATACACTTGGAAGTGCAAATATTTCAGCGTATATATTGGTGTGTATATCTCGATATATATACATAACGAGGTGTGTATCCCACACACTGATGTGTATCTCTATATATACTGTGAAGTGTATATCCCGCCTAGTTTCAGGAGAGGCCACTGGTGTCAGACGGGGGCCCCTAGTTTCAAAATAGGGAATGTTGGGCCCTAGTTCCAGGATGGGGAAGGTGGGGCCCCTAGTTTCAAGGAAGGGAAGGTGGGGACCCTAGTTTCAAGATGGGGTCACAGTTTCAAGGTGAGGCCCCTAGTTTCAAGGAAGGGAAAATGGGGCCCCTAGTTTCAAGGAAGGGAAGATGGGGCCCCTAGTTTCAAGGAAGGGAAGGTGGGGCCCCTAGTTTCAAGATGGGGTCACAGTTTCAAGGTGAGGCCCCTAGTTTCAAGGAAGGGAAGATGGGGCCCCTAGTTTCAAGGAAGGGAAGGTGGGGCCCCTAGTTTCAAGGAGGAGGATATGGGCCCTAGTCATGGTTATCTGACAATTCCCTCACTCTAGCCCTGGGCTGTGATGGCTGCGGGCTACAGGTAGCCACAGCCTGCTAGATCAGGAGCTTCCCACCAGTCCTACATGCAAATTAAAGGAATGGCAAAGACATAACTGTGGTATCCTCCACTTCCTTGGATCAAACCTGATTACCTCCCATTTCCCAGGCACTGTGTGGCCCCTACGGGTTAGACATCCCCTATAAAATAATAATAGCAATAATAATAATAATAATAATAATAATAATAATAATAATAATAATTATTATTATTATTATTATTATTATTATTATTATTATTATTATTATTATTATTATTAGTTAATTATAATGTTAACTGTTCAGTGTATGAGAAAATAAAATAAATAATAAAAACATGTAAGGTAGAATACTAGGAGAAGCTCCCCGATCAAAAAAAAAAATAAAATAAAAATCAGCCAAAAAATTATTATTTAGCCTAATTTCATAGGGATCATGCCGGAAAAAATGGCTGGTAATCATGCTTGATCTGAGGAAGGAAAAAGTAGCTCAAATTCCTTGGATGAAGAGCCCCTACCAGAGGAGGAGTATGCATTTCATAGTTTTGGCCACAGCCAATGAGCGATCAATTTATTTCTCTGGCGGGAATAAGCAGCCAATTAAAGCCTGAATTTCTGTTGGAGACGTTACGTCATTGATAATCAGCCAATCAGACCACGAAAAGATTATGTCATAGTATTGGAGAGAGTGAGGAAGCCCGGGCAATTTGCCGCCTCAGACACCAACACGACAATATGGCGGGTAAGGGTTTGCTACCTTCGTAAACATTTTTTTTTTTTTTAATTTCATGCCAATTATTTTTTTTTTTGCGGTTAACAACACTTTTACATTGTAGCATACACACTGTACATTTATCTGAAGCAATAACTATGCAAAAACATATCTTACAATTAGTGATGTATGGTTTTTCGCCTTTGAATGGAAGAAGTGAATCATTTCGTTTATTTCCAGTGGACGGCTTCGCCTCAGACTACAAGTTCTCTAGCAGCTGCACTGTCGACTTATGGTATGTATTGGTACTGTATAACCCTAGTAGGTTTAGCGCTTTTTGATCATAATGGTATGTATTAAAAAGAATGACTGAGTAGGAATGTGTATCCGATCACTAGGATATTTTTTGTTAAAACTGCTCTTTCAAGGTAGAAAAAGCCTTGACGGTGAAAGGCTCATGATCCAAAGAATTGGAGGTACCATTTCCTCTGATAAAATTTTATTACCGCCCATTACCCAGGTACTATGACAATGGTTTAACTATAATTTATTGGTATAATTAATTTGGTACTGGTGTTATGAATATAATTTGGTATTGGTGTTATGAATATAATTTGGTACTGGTGTTATGAATATTTACTGCTGGTACCGGTGTTATGAATATAATTTACTACTGGTACTGGTGGATTATTATTATTATAATCAAGGGGG
Source organism: Cherax quadricarinatus (assembly GCF_038502225.1). Taxonomy (NCBI): domain Eukaryota; kingdom Metazoa; phylum Arthropoda; class Malacostraca; order Decapoda; family Parastacidae; genus Cherax; species Cherax quadricarinatus. The sequence continues at coordinate 3,909,610 of NC_091331.1, forward strand.
AAGCGCTAAACCCGGAGGATTATACAGCGCCTGGGGGGGGATGTGGAAGGCATTCAGGCTTAATTCGGGGAACTGGAGCACAGATCCAATTCCCTAAATCAAGAGCCCCTCACCAACATCAAGGAACTTTCCTTGAGGGGTGGTACTGGTGGAATGTGCATAATTTGGTACTGATGTATATAAATTAACATGAAAGTTGAGAGGGGGGTGCCGTGATATTGAAGGCTTTTGATCCAAAGAATTGGGGTTACTGATGCTAATAGACAACGTGAGATAAGACAGTGTCTGGACCATCAAGATATTCCTTGATGTTGGTGAAAAGCTCTTGATCCCAGGTGTAGCTAACCCCTCTCTCTTCTAGATTCCCTTCCCTTTACGAGGCGCTGTATGATCCTTACGGGTTGATCACTTCCCCATGAATGTGATAAATATGGTGCTATTGGCTTGCGCGCTCTCGGGTAATTTCTGGTCGTTAAAAATGGTAGCGGCCCCAATAGTGTAATGTGCGCCCAGCACAAAAAAAAAAAAAAAAAAAAAAAAAGCACCATAGAGGTAATGCGCGTCGGTCGCCAAGAAAAATTTGGCGCTAAAGTCTTCATTATATGAGCGGTACAATGCGCGCCAGGTCATATACACAACGTATGTCTGCTTGTATATGCTCAGTACTTCAGTCCTCAGTTTAGGTATTAAAAGTATTTTTTGTCGTGGTGAACAGGTTAAATGCAGGTTTAATGGGACTCTTGTAGTTGATAGGTTTTAACCCCCCCCCCCATAAGCAGTGCGCGCTACTGCTTCATGCTCTGTGAACAGGAGCTCTGGGAATTGCAGATATTTCTCTGAAGGTTAGTGTAATTAAATGCAGCGCTGTATAGTCCTTGTGGCTTAGAGCTTCTTTTTTGATTATAATAATAATAATAATAATAGTGTAATTAAAGTCTTGAATTTTTAAAATTGACCGACAATTGTAACCATAAATCCCCTCACGGGAGGTTCCTTGACGCTGGTAAAGGGCTTTTGATCTATGGAGTTGGATCTGTGCTCCAGTTCCTGAATTAAACCTTCCATCCCTCCCACAGGCGCTGTATAATCCCTACGGGTTTAGCACTTCCCCAAGATTATAATTATAATGTGATCATAAATAGTGATTACACTGTTGGGATCCCCACGCATACTGTTTGAGGATGAGTTACAGGGACAGTATCAGAGATTAATATCGAGTTTATTATTTTCTTCAGTTTAAAAACTTGTATATTTAGGACGTATAAGTAAAAAATTATAATCTGCAGCTTTGTCCAATAACCCGTTTATTGGCCAGCGCTCTTTATATAGTGCTATTCGGGGTCATAAAGCACCTGAGGAATGAGGCATATAGGTTCAGTTCGAGGGAGGACGAGTTAAATTCGTTTAATGACAGATGGTTCTTGATGTAGAGAATTAGATACCCTCCCCTTACTTGA